>NW_026647155.1:300000-437082 GCF_950295315.1 Erinaceus europaeus | reverse complement strand
AGGAGGAAGAAGAGGAGGAGGAGGAGGGCAGGAGGGCAGCTGCCAGTAGGCAACGGGATATAATAGAGGCCTCCATTATGGAGGCATGTGTCCAGGCAGGCACCCACCAACTCTCAGGGGCAGCTCAGGGCACCCAGTGACCTGGTGTGGGTATCTATGGGGCAGGCATTGTCAGTCAGTCAGAAAGACTGTGTGTCAGTGCACATGGTGGGACAGGGCCTGGTGGAACTTGGTTCTCTAGTGACAGATGTACGCAACCCCTTACACCCCCACCCTCCCCCTGACATTACACAGCTCACAGGGTCTCTGGCTCACCCTACGCACACCAATACCCCCCAATACATTTGCTGGTTCAACCCCTCTGTCCTATTCAGCCGAACTGGCCCCTTTGCAACCTACCTATGAATCGTTGTTTGTCTTCACCATTCAAGGAGAGAACTCCTTTTGTACTTAGCTTGGTTGACTGGTGGATGGATGGACAGGTCAATGGATTGGTTTTGTAGAGGCAGAGTACCATCTAGGGGTACGTGAGACCGTTGGTGTCAGAGCCCTAGTCTATGTCAAATGGAAAACATGAATTCATCACTAACAAAAATGAATGACCACCTAAATAAATAAATAAATATAAACTATGTTAAAAATACATGGCGTCTTTGCTTTTCTGCATATGGTATGCTGTGAGGATCTTAACAAGGAAAGCATTGTCCTGAGTAGCCCCATTAGAAGTAGTGGAATATTTCATTTTCCTTTTTCTTTTTTGACTTTCCATTTTCTTGATTATTTATTGGAATAAAAAGACAGGAATTGAGAGGTAAGTGAGGGATAGAGTGTTTGAGACACAGAGAGAGACAGCTGCAGCACTTCTGCACCACTTGTAAAGATTTCCCCTGGCAGGTGGGGACCAGAGTCTTGAAGCCCAGTCCTCCTGCATTGTAAAATGAGTACTTAACTGGGTGTGACACCACCTGGTACCCTTGATGGGACACTGTTCTTAGCAAGGAATAGAAATTTTCGTGGCAAGGTAATAAATAAATAAATAAATAAATAAATAAATAAATAAATGAAGCCAGATCTCATGCTCAGATGGGGTGTTTTTGCTAGTCAAAGGTCTGCACAGCACACTAGGGATTGGGCGGCCTGAGACCCAAATGTTACATTGTAGATGGACTTTTTGCAGTTCTTGATACCCAGGACATTGGACTGTCTCACTACCTCCCCTACAGCATGAAAAAAAGACTCTCGACAACGTTCGAGCAAATGGAGTGGGGGAGAGGGGAGCTGGTTGCATGTCTGCGCTGCTCAAGCCCAGGTGTCTGTGGGGGGCTGATGCAGAGGCTGTAATGGGGCTAGGGGGCAGAAAGAGACTGTTTGAGAGGCCGGCTGCAGGCAGGGGAGCCCGTGAGTGTGTGCAGGGCTGTGTGTGGGTGTGGTGGCAGGGGGTTAGGGCAGGTCCCCCTGCTGGATGGTGAGATGGCAGCTGGGCTGGCGCTGGGCCCCCAGGACTGAAGGGCAGAAGCAGGGTGGCAGTAAAGTAGCGCAGGGAGGCACACAGTATATGTTAGTTGGAGAGCTGAGGGACAGAGGGAATGGGGAAAAAGGGCATCCTTGAGGAGGGGTCTGCACATAGCCCCTTGGCCTGGCCGACGTGCAACTGCTTTGGCCTGGGGCTCTGGCTCTGGTGGCTCTCCACCACCCCTCAGGTCAAGTTCAGGGTAGGGGTCAAGGCAGCTGGTCAACTGGATTGGCGTGGTCCCCGTGGCCTAGCAACCACAGGAGCCCTCTGTGATGTCCTAGCCCCTGGAATTCTGTGCTGGCCACACTGGCACTGGGCAGCCCAACTGCCCTGCCACTAGGTCAGCCAGTAGCGCCCAGATGCCTGGGCCCTGGCACAGAGGGACGGAAGGATGGGAAGACAGTGCTGACCGACGAGGGAACTCAGGGCTGGCAGCCAAGAGAAGACAGGTGGAGGTGCCCCCGGGATCTAGGGAGCCCAGACCAGAGCTGCCTGCATGCCTGCCTGCCTTCCTGGATGTCTGTATGCTGCCTTTGTCCAGTTAGGTTTCTCAGGTCCCCTCCACTCCTGTCCTCTCCTGTCCTCTCCTATCCTCACCATCCACTCCTCTCTCCTCTTCTCTGCACTTTGCTTATCTCCTTTGTCTGTCCTCTCTTCCGGGTGCCCTGCTCAAAAGCTCCAGCACTTGTGACAGTTCTCCAGTGACAGATGTTCGCAACCCCTTCCACCCCCTCCCTGCCCCTGACGTGACCCAGCTCACAGGTTCTCTGGTTCACCCCACACACACCAATACCCCCAAATATATTTGCTGGTTCAGCCCCTCTGCCCTATTCAGCCGAACTGGCCCCTTTGCAACCTACCTATGCATCGTTGTTTGTCTTCACCATTCAAGGAGAGAACTCCTTTTGTACTTAGCTTGGTTGACTGTTGGATGGATGGATGGATGGATGGATAGCTGGATGAATAGCTGGATGGGTGGATGGATGGATGGACAGGTCAATGGATTGGTTTTGTAGAGGCAGAGTACCATCTAGGAGTACAGAGTGGGAGAGAAACATAGAGCCCCTAAAGACCTGCTTCACCCCCTGTAAAGCAAATCCCCTGCAGGTGGGCGTCTGGGCGCCACACCCCAGTCCCTTCCACCTGCCCCCTCTTTTCGTGAGCGCCACAAGCTCTTAACCCTCTGACATACCGCCAAACCTCCCTGCATTTACTTTTTAAGGCAATATGACCTGCCTCGTTTTGAATCCTCATTATCTTGAGGATCAGTCCTGGAGACAGTGTCATGACACGACACACAGAGATCTCTGGTATCAGATATCACCTGGAACAGCAGCTGGGGCTCTAGTGCCAGGGCAGGAGCAACTCCCCATCCACCCTCCATGGAGTCCACCTGCCTGCATTTTGGTCCTTTTCCCTCCAAAAAAGGTTTTTCCCTGTTTTAACTGAGAAACAGGCAGCAGACAGGTTACCCAGGCAGGGGAAAAAATAAATAAAAAGCTTTTATTTTTCTTTTTTTTTTGAACAGTAACGAATGACCATCTTCTGGGAAGTACAGGTTTTGATCCTGAAAACTCTGTCTGTATGTCTCCTAGTCCACTGAAAGAGCCACTAGCCTAGCCAGATCTCACACTCAGATGGGGTGTTTTTACTAGTCAAAGGTCTGCACAGCTCACTAGGGATTGGTCGACCTGAGACCCAAATGTTACATTGTACATGGACTCTTTGCAGTTCTTGCTCCTCAGGATATTGGACTGTCTCAACTCCCTCCCTTACAGAATGAAAAAAGACTGTTGACAACCTTCGAGCAAATGGAGTGGGCGCAAGGGGAGCTGGTTACATGTCTGCGCTGCTCAAGCCCAGGTGTCTGTGGGGTGCCGTGGCAGAGGCTGTAAGGGTGTTATGGGGCAGAAGGATACTGTTTCCGTGGCAGCTGCAGGCAGGGGATCCCGTGAGTGTGTCCAGGGTGTGTGGTGGCAGGGGGTTATGGCAGGTCCCTCTGCTGGATGGAGAGAAGGCAACTAGGCTGGCCCTGGGGCCCAGGGATGTAGGGGAGAAGTAAGGTGGCAGTAAAGTATTACAGGGAGGCACACAGTAGATGTTACTTGGGGAGCTGGGGAACAGAGGACAAGGGGAAAGGGGGCATCCCTGAGTAGGTTTCTGGACTAGAGAGTGGGGGGAGCTGGAGGCATGGAAGGTCCCTGGAACCAGGGACTGTCAGGAAAAAATACCTGCACCCACCCACTGGATAGAAGCTGCAGCAACAAGAGCAGCAGCCCTGGCTTGCCTAGGCCAAGGGCCCTGATTGAGTCCCTCTGAGGATGAGGAAGAGGAGGAGAATGTGGAGGAGGAGTAGTAGGAGGCGGATGAGAAGGAAGAGGAGAAGGAAGAAGAGGAGGAGGAACAGGAGGAGGAGGAGGGGTAGTAGGGCAGCTGTCAGTAGGCAACGGGATTAATAGAGGCCTCCATTAAGGAGGCATGTATCCATGCAGGCACCCACCAACCCTCAGGGGAAGCTCAGGGCACCCAGGGACCTGGTGTGGGTGTCTCTGCGGCGAGGACTGTCAGTCAGTCAGCAAGACTGTGTGTCAGTGCACATGGTGGGACAGGCGCCTGGCGGAACTTGGTCCCCAGCCCTGGGCTGTCAGATGCCAGCCCCTTGCCCAGACACAGACCAATCTGCCCAAAGCCCCTTGGCCCGTCCGAACTGCACCTGCTTTGGTTGGGGCTCTGGCTCTGGTGGCTGGACACCACCTCTCAGGTCAAGTTCAGTGTGGGGGTCATGGCTGCTGCTCAACTGGATGGGCGGGGTCCCCGTGGCCTAGCAACCACAGGAGTACTCTGTGATGTCCTAATCCCCTGGCATTCTGTGCTGACCAACTGCCAATGGGCAGCCTAACTGCCTTGCCACTAGGTCAGCCAGCAGCGCCCAGATGCCTGGGCCCTGGCACAGAGGGACGGAAGGATGGGAAGACAGTGCTTACTGACTAGGGACCTCAGGGCTGGCAGCCAAGAGAAGACAGGTGGAGGTGTGGCCAGGATCCAGGGAGCCCAGGCCAGAGCTGGCTGCATGCCTGCCTGCCTTCTTGGATGTCTGTATGCTGCCTTTGTCCAGGTAGGTTTCTCAGGTTCCCTCCACTCCTGTCCTCTCCTGTCCTCACCTTCCACTCCCTTCTCTCCTCTGCACTTTGCTTCTCTCCTTTGTCTGTCTTCTCTTCTGGCTTCACTGCTCAACAGCTCCAGCATTGTGATGGTTCTCCAGTGACAGCTGTTCGTAACCCCTTCCACCCTCTCCCTGCCCCTGAGGTGACCCAGCTCACAGGGTCTCTGGCTCACCACACCCACACCTAATCCCACCAACACATTCCCTGGTTCAGCCCCTATGCCCTATTCAGCCGAACTGGCCCGTTTGCAACCTACCTCTGCATCGTTGTTTATCTTCACCATTCAATGAGAGATCTCCTTTTGTACTTAGCTTGGTTGACTGGTGGATGGATGGATGGATGGATGCATGGATGGATGGATGGATGGATAGATGGATGGAGAGGTGGATGGGTGGATGGATGGATGGACAGGTCAATGGATTGATTTTGTAGAGGCAGAGTACCATCTAGGGGTACTTGAGACCGTTGGTGTCAGAGCCCTAGTCTATGTCAAATGGAAAACATGAATTCATCACTACCAAAAATGAATGACCACCTAAATAAATAAATAAATATAAACTATGTTAAAAATACATGGCGTCTTTGCTTTTCTGCATATGGTATGCTGTGAGGATCTTAACAAGGAAAGCATTGTCCTGAGTAGCCCCATTTGAAGTAGTGGAATATTTCATTTTCCTTTTTCTTTTCTGACTTTCCATTTTCTTGATTATTTACTGGAATAAAAAGACAGGAATTGAGAGGTAAGGGAGGGATAGAGAGTTTGAGACACAGAGAGAGACAGCTGCAGCACTTCTGCACCACTTGTAAAGATTACCCCCGGCAGGTGGGGACCAGGGTCTTGAACCCAGTCCCCCTGCATTGTAAAATGAGTGCTTAACTGGGCGTGGCACCACCTGGTACCCTTGATGGGACACTGTTTTTAGCAAGGAATAGAAATTCTCATAGCAAGGTAATAAATAAATAAATGAAGAAATAAATAAAAGTGCATTGACATTAACTCAGTGGGAACACACAGGGACATATACATCTCTGTTACCTGCATTACTTATTCATTGATTGACTGATTGCCTCTAGGGGTTATTGCCACAGCTCAGTGCCTGCGCCACGAATAATCCACAGCTCCTGCACTCCATTTGTTCCCCTTTCGCTGCCCTTGTTTCTTGGTCATTGTGGTGATTATTGTTGCTGTTGTTGTTCTTACTGACACTTGCATCGGACAGAGAGAAAAGGAGAGAGCAGGAGAAATACAGAGTGGGAGAGAAACAGAGAGCCCCTAAAGACCTGTTTCACCCCCTGTAAAGCGACTCCCCTGCAGGTGGGGGTCTGTTTGAGACACCCCAGACCCTAGCACATGTCCCCTCTTTTCTTGAGCTCCACAAGCCCTTAACCCTCTGGCATACCGCCAAACCTCCCTGCATTTACTTTTTAAGGCAATATGACCTGCCTCGTTTTGAATCCTCATTATCCTGAGGATCAGTCCTGAAGACAATGTCATGACACGACACACGGAGATCTCTGGTATCAGAGAGCACCTGGAACAGCAGCTGGGGCTCTAGTGCCAAGGCAGGAGCAACTCCCCATCCACCCTCCATGGAGTCCACCTGCCTGCATTTTGGTCCTTTTCCCTCCAAAAAAGGTTTTTCCCTTTTTTCACTCAGAAACAGGCAGCAGACAGGTTACCCAGGCAGGGGAAAAATAAATAAAAAGGTCTTTTTCTTTTAACTGTCGTGAATGACCATCTTCTGGGAAGAACAGGTTTTGAACCTGAACACTCTGTCTAGTCATCAGAAAGAGCCACTAGCCCAGCCAGATCTCACACTTAGATGGGGTGTTTTTTCCAGTCAAAGGTCAGCACAGCGCACTAGGGATTGGGTGGCCTGAGACCCAAATGTTACATTGTAGATGGACTGTTTGCAGTTCTTGATCCCCAGGACATTGGACTGTCTCAACTCCCTCCCCTACAGCATGATAAAAAGATAAAATGGGCAGAGGAAATGAACAAAACATTCACCACAGAGGAGTTACAAAAGGCTAACAAACATATGAAAAACTGCTCTAGGTCACTGATTGTCAGAGAAATGCAAATTAAGACAACACTAAGATACCACCTCACTCCTGTAAGAATGACATACATCAAAAAGGACAGAAGCAACAAATGCTAGAGAGGATGTGTGGACAGAGGAACCCTTTTACATTGCAGGTGGGAATGTAAATTGGTACAGCCTCTGTGGAGAGCAGTCTGGATAACTCTCAGAAGGCTAGACATGGACCTTCCATATGACCCCGTAATTCCTCTCCTGGGGTTATACCCCAAGGACTCCATAACACCCAACCAAAAAGAGGTGTGTACTCCTATGTTCATAGCAGCACAATTCATAATAGCTAAAACCTGGAAGCAACCCAGGTGCCCAACAACAGATGAATGGCTGAGAAAGCTGTGGTATATATACACAATGGAATACTATGCAGCTATCAAGAACAATGAATTCACCTTCTCTGACCCAGCTTGGACAGAGCTAGAAGGAATTATGTTAAGTGGACTAAGTCAGAAAGTTAAAGATGAGTATGGGATGATCCCACTCATCAACAGAAGCTGAATTAGAAGATCTGAAAGGGAAACTAAAAGCAGGACCTGATAAAATTGTAAGTAGGGCACCAAAGAAAAAACCCAGTGGTGAGGGGTAGACATGTAGCTTCCTGGGCCAGTGGGGGGTGGGAATGGGCGGGAGGGATGGGTCACCATCCTTTGGTGATGGGAATGGTGTTTATGTACACTCCTAGCAAAATGTAGACATATAAATCAGTAGTTAATTAATATGAGAGGGGGAAATCAATTGTATGTCTCAAAGGTTCTCAAAAGACAAACTGAATCTTTTTAATAGATAGGCTACGTATTTGATATGCGGACTCTCTCAAAAGCCTAGACCAAGTAGATTAGAAGATTCCAATAGCACAGCTATATACAAGACACTGGGTACTGTACAGCAAACCATAACAAAGGGACTTTTCAAAGTTAACCCAATTAACAAATAATGTGATGATAATATTAACTATTGATTGTCTTTTTGAACCCTAAGACAGCAGGAACCTCACATCTTCACTATAGAGCCCCTACTTCCCCCAGTCCTGGCACCCTTGGATAGTGCTCACTTTCCCGTATGCTTCTCCCAATCCATACCAAATAATATTGCATCCGCCGATCACAACCTAACCAAAGCAACGATTGCCTTCTCAACATGCTTCACCTCAGTGTGTATCCAGAGACTTCACGTGTGGAATGACAACCCTTCAGCTTCATTACTCAGTTGAGACCTTTCCTTTTATAGTACACTCTAATTTCATCTCAGGTAGTTCACTTTCTAACAAAGTCCCATAACCTAGACATACACCAGTTTCTGTGAGAGAGAGCGTATGTGCACACGTATCCATAAACTACTGCAAAATATATACCTGAAAGCAGGATTACACTAGAGTTTGCAGTGAGTACCTCCCTAACACTTCCTCTCCACTATTCCAATCTTGGGATCCATGATTGCTCAACAAATTGTTTGGCTTTGTATGTTAACTCTCTTTTCAATCACCAGGTTCCAGATGCCACCAGGATGCTGGCTAGGCTTCCCTGGATTGAAGACCCCACCAATGTGTCCTGGAGCTCAGCTTCCCCAGAGACACACCTTACTAGGGAAAGAGAGAGGCAGACTGGGAGTATGGACCGACCAGTCAACGCCCATGTTCAGCGGGGAAGCAATTACAGAAGCCAGACCCTCTACCTTCTGCAACCCTCAACGACCCTGGGTCCATGCTCCCAGAGGGCTAGAGAATGGGAAGGCTATCATGGGAGAGGGTGGGTTATGGGGATTGGGTGGTGGGAATTGTGTGGAGTTGTGCCCTCCTACCTTATGCTTTTGTTCACTAATCCTTTCTTAAATTAAAAATTTAAATAAAAAAAGACTCTTGACAAACTTGGAGCAAATGGAGTGGGGGTGAGGGGAGCTGGTTGCATGTCTGAGCTGCTCAAGCCCAGGTGTCTGTGGGGGGCCAATGCAGAGTCTTTAAGGGGGATAGGGGGCAGAAGGAGACTGTTTGAGAGGCAGGCTGCAGGCAGGGGAGCCCGTGAGTGTGTGCAAGGCTGTGTGTAGGAGTGGTGGCAGGGGGTTAGGGGAGGTCCCCCTGCTGGATGGTGAGATGGCAGCTGTGCTGGCCCCGGGCCCCCAGGGCTTAAGGGCAGAAGGAGGGTGACAGTAAAGTAGCGCAGGGAGACACATAGTAGATGTTAGTTGGGGAGCTGGGGGGCAGAGAGCAAGGGGAAAGGGGGCATCCTTGAGGAGGGGTCTGGACTATAGAGTGGGGGAGGCATGGAAGGTCCCAGGAATCCGGGACTGACAGGAACAGATTCCTGCACCCACCTACTGGATAGAAGCTGCAGCAGCCAGAGGAGCAGCTCTGGCTTGCCTAGGCCAAGGGCCCTGAGTGAGACCCTCTGAGGATGAGGAAGAGGAAGAGGAGGTGGAGGCGGAGGAGCAGGAATAGGAGGAGGAGAAAGAGGAAGAGGAAGAAGAGGAGGAGGAGGAGGGGCATGAGGGCAGCTGTCAGTAGGCAACGGGTTTAATAGAGGCCTCCATTATGGAGGCATGTGTACAGGCAGGCACCCCCCAACCCTCAGGGGCAGCTCAGGGCACCCAGTGACCTGGTGTGGGTATCTCTGGGGCGGGGACTGTCAGTCAGTCAACAAGACTGTGTGTCAGTGCACATGGTGCACATGGTGGGACAGGGGTCTGTTGGAACTTGGTCCCCAGCCCTAGGCTGTCAGATGCCAGCCCCTTGCCCAGACACACACCAATCTGCCCATAGCCCCTTGGCCTGGGTGACATGCACCTGCTTTGGCCTGGGGCTCTGACTCTGGTGGCTGTCCACCACCTCTCAGGTCAAGTTAAGGATGGGGGTCATTGCTGCTGCTCAACTGCATGGGCGGGGTCCCCGTGGCCTAGCAACCACAGGAGCCCTCTGTGATGTCCTAACCCCTGGAATTCTGTTCTGGCCACACTGGCACTGGGCAGCCCAACTGCCATGCCACTAGGTCAGCCAGCAGCGCCCAGACGCCTGTGCCCTGGCACAGAGGGACAGAAGGATGTGAAGACAGTGCTGACCGACGAGGGACCTCAGGTCTGGCAGCCAAGAGAGACAGGTGGAGGTGTGCCCGGGTTGGATGGACATGTCAATGGATTGGTTTTGTAGAGGCAGAGTACTATCTAGGGGTACGTGAGTCCATTGGTGTCAGAGCCATAGTCTATGTCAAATGGAAGACATGAATTCATCAATAACAAAAATGAATAACCACCTAAATAATAAAATAAATAAATATAAATACTGGGTTAAAAAATACATGGCGTCTTTGCCTTTCTGCATATGGTATGCTGTGAGGATCTTAACAAGGAAAGCATTGTCCTGAGTAGCCCCTTTGAAGTAGTGGAATATTTCATTTTCCTTTTTCTTTTTTGACTTTCCATTTTCTTGATTATTTATTGGAATAAAAAGACAGGAATTGAGAGGGAAGGGAGGGATAGAGAGTTTGATACACAGAGAGAGACAGCTGCAGCACTTCTGCACCACTTGTAAAGATTTCCCCCGGCAGGTGGGGACCAGGGTCTTGAAGCCCAGTCCCCCTGCATTGTAACATGAGTGCTTAACTGGGTGTGGCACCACCTGGTACCCTTGATGGGACAGTGTTTTTAGCAAGGAATAGAAATTCTCGTGGCAAGGTAATAAATAAATAAATGAAGAAATAAATAAAAGTGCATTGAAAGACCTGCTTCATCTCCTGTAAAGCGACTCCCCTGCAGGTGGGGGTCTGTGTTTGACCAAACAATAGTGGATTAACCCGGCCCCTTACACCTACCCTTTGTGTCCGGCTAAGGCAATTGCTCCTGTGGCCTCACAATCCCTGATCATGGTGTCCTGGTGTCCACACATCACACTAAGAGAGATTCCCAGAAGTAGGCATCCATGAGTGTCCCATACAAAGTCTCTCAGCTTGCAGGAAGCACAATATCCCAGGGCCCTTGCTATGGAGAGACAAAAGGAAGGTGGATGCCTCCATGGGATGAATTAGGAGTTTCCAGTGGAGATCACAGCCCAGCAGCTCTCCTGAGGGCCTGGCTGCTGCTAATAAAGGCAATTGGAAACACCTGTTACCACTTGGGTCCTGAGGACATACTCAGAAATCCCTCCAGGAGCTAGCAGGCTGGCAGACCTCCTGACCCATGATAGCTGTGCTCCTAGTTGGGAGGGCCTTCCGGCCAGAGCTGAGAATAAAAGACAGAACCTCAGATTTCAAAAGGATTTGAAACCCTATGAGGCACTTGGAAAAGGCTATTCACAGCCATCAGAACACCCTCTTTCAGAACCATGGAAGCTTCCGTTTTGCATGGAAAATCTGGACACTGGTGTGGCCATCACTATATATGAGAGAAACTGTGCATCAGGAAAAGAATTGTCCAAAGGAGTTATATCTCCAAATCATTAGCTATATGCAGCTCCATCGGAACAATCAAAAAAGGCTCGAGAAGGAACTCATCCAGGAGACTATCCACATGGACAGGCACCACAAGTTTCCTAGTCTGGCAACACACAGAGGGGAGCTGCTACTTCCCAGTGCAAGCCTCAGGGCATAAACCTCTCCCTCTTCAGTGTCTCAGAATTAAAAACCTCCTACACTGTGTTCATTGATGACAGGTTCAAACCTGGCTTGTAGAGATTGTAAGGCAGCAGCTCTCATGCCCACAGACCCCAGACAGCCCCAGCCTTCACCATATGCTGTACTACCAGACCTTACAGTACTGTGTGTGTTTGTGTGTGTATGTGTGTGTGTCTGTCTGACTGTCTGTCTTACTGTGTATTGTGTGTGCTCATATCTCACCTGTAGTAGTCTCAGAGCATGGGTGTCAAGGTAGCTAGCCTCACCTGCAACTTATATACAGAGAACCTATCTAGTCAGGGCAAGCCAGCTAGCCCAGATTCAGGCAAAGCAAGAATGCATATGCAAAGGGACTCTCATGTCTAAATCTCCTGAGTTCCCTATTCAATCCCATGCCTCACTATCTATCATCCGGGGGAAGCTGGGGCACCCCTCAGAATTCAGGGGCATGAGCCTTTCCAGTCACGTTTGGCTGCCTACGCAGCCTCCAGGCTCTCAGTCCACTGCTCAGAGTAGCAAAATACAAGCACAGAAAGTACCCAGAAAGAGCTGTGTTTCAACATAGATGTGAACTGTGTTTGACCAAACAATAGTGGATGAACCCGGACCCTTACACCTACCCTTTGCGTCTGGCTAAGGCAATTGCTCCTGCGGCCTCACATTCCTGATCATGGTGTCCTGGTGTCCACACATCACACTCAGAGAGATTCCCAGAAGTAGGAATGCATCAGTCTCCCATACAATGTCGCTCTGCTTGCCGGGGCAAAAACTCCCCGGGCCCTAGCTACGGAGGAATAAAAGGAAGATGGATGCCTCCAATGCTGAATTAGGCGCTTCCAGTGGAGATCACAGCCCTGCACCTTACCTGAGGGCCTGGCTGCTGCTAATAAAGGCAATCGGAAACACCTGTTACCACTTGGGGCCTGAGGACACACTCAGGAATCCCTCCAGGAGCTAGCAGGCTGTCAGACCTCCTGACCCTGGGATAGCTGTGCTCTAAGTTGGGAGGGCCTTCGGGCCAGAGGTGAGAATATACCCTAGATACAAGAACGAACTTCAGGTTTCAAAAGTATTTGAAACCCCAGGAGGCACTTGGAAAGGACATTTCAAAGGCATCAAAACACCCTCTTTCTGAATGCTGGAAGCTTCCATTTTGCGTGGAAAATCTGGACACTGGTGTGGCCATCAGTACCACATATCCTTTACATTCTGCCCAATAGAGGGAAAGCACAATGAGTGTTCCAGGGTGGTAGAGTTTCACTTCTCTTTACCTGGGCTCTCATGGAATAAGGACAAGGATGCTCTGCAGGAAATTGAGGAGGGCTGCATTTAGGCTGAGTGTCAGCCTCAGGGCCCTGGAGAATGGGAGTCAAGCACAGAGGGCCTGGACAGCTGCAGCTGGAGATGGACATATGCCTGTTACCTGCAGCAGGAACGCTGTCTCCTCATTTCCCCTCTGTACTGCGCCATATGCACAAGACTAAATAATCCAAAGAGCAAAGAAACGAAAATTTCAACACCAGGAATACCGAGTTCACGATGCATGCACTGCTTCCAGTAAGGGCCCAGGGAAGAAAGCATGTAGAGACAGTCAGAGAGACAGAATGACAGTGACTGAAAAGGACAGAAATTCTGGCCCTGTGTTTATCAGTGCCATAGCACTGAAGACAAACCTCCATGCACATGCATACTTTTTACAAATGGCATTGTTATTTTATGTTTGTGAGGATAGGTTACACTGCTCCTGGAAGGTTTATAATTTTTAATTGTAGTGAATCTTGCTCCAACTATGTGACCAATTATTTATGAATAAGGAGGCTGTTATCAATGTGGTAATTCTTCATTAAGATCAAATAAAAAGGTCAACAATTCTAAAAATGACTGATATATATATGTATATATATATATATGTACATATATGTAAGTGTTTCTTTATTATAGACTCTGAGGGTTACTGGCATGACTATGAGGTGACATAGTATGGCTTGTGCCAGAGAGACTTACAAAGCTGATGCTACAGAAACCTAGGTGAAATCACAAACAAAACAAGCCAGAGCTCAGCAGTGCCCTGGTGACTCTCTTTGTATATCAGGGCCTGTCAGTAAAATAAGTATATAAGTAAAATATTAATGAGTGCAGACAGAGTGAGTGAGAGCCTGTGAGAGTCAGAGACAAAGAAGGCAAGAAGAGAAATAGAAGAGTGGGAAAGAGACCAGAAGTCAAAAACCTCCCACACTGTGTTCATACATGACAGTTTCAAACCTGGGTTGTCGAGATTGTTGGGCAGCAGTCTCACATCCACAGACCCAAGACCACCCCAGCCTTCACCATATGTGTGTAGTATTTACCACACGAAATGTATTGTGAGTGTAAACTTCCCTTCAATTATAAAAGAAAAAATATATCAAGCAGAAGAAATGACCCCTCATGTAATATAGGACTAAATAAATAAATATGCAAATAAATGGGGATTATCTAGGAGGATTTGAAAAAAATGAAAAATAAAAACAAAAAGCACAAGAAGATCTGATTACAGCAGAAAATGGAAACCATATGCTGAGAAACGGAGGGCTGCTTCAAAAATTACGATACACTTCAGAGTCCAGGGAAATTAAGATTTCAGGAGAATAAAAAGAAACTCATATGTACTGAAGCTGACACTAGAGAAAGGAGGCAAGTTCTGTACTATGATAATTACAATAAGGATGCTGATAGAAATGCTATTAGAAATGCTACTGGAAGGTTCTATTATTTATAATTGTATTGAAACTTGCTCCAACTAGGTGGACAATTATTAATGAAAAAGGAAGCTGTTATAAATGTATTAATTCTGATAAAGATCAATTCCATAGGTCGACAATTCTATAAATTATATATATATATATATATATATATATATATATATATATATATATGTTTATTATAAAGTCTGAGAGATACTGCCATGCAAATGAGGAGACAGGATAAGGCTTGTGTCAGAGAGGCTTACAAAGCTGGGGCTCCAGTAGCCTAGGTGATATCACCAACAAAACAAGCCAGAGCTTAGCAGTGCTCTGGTAACTCTCTTTGTATATCTGGGCCTGTCAGTAAAATAAGTATATAAGTAAAATATCAATGAGTGAAGACAGAGTGTGTGAGAGCATGTGAGAGTTAGAAACAGAGAAGGCGACAAGAGAAATAGATGAGTTGGAAAGAGACCAGCAGACAAAAACCCCCTACACTGTGTTTATTGATGGCAGGTACAAAGCAGGCTTGTAGAGATTGTAAGGCAGCAGCTCTCATGCCCACAGACCCCAGACAGACCTAGCCTTCACCATATGCTGTACTTACAGACCTGACAGTAATGTGTGTGTGTGTCTGTCTGTCTGTATGTCTGAGTATGTGTGCGCTCAGAGCTCACCTATAGTAGTCTCAGAACATGGATGGCAAGGTAGCCAGCCTCACCTGCAACTTATATACAGAGAACCTAGCTGTACAGGGCAAGCCAGCTAGCCCAGATTCTGGCTAAGCAAGAATGCATATGCAAAGGTACTCTCATGTCTCCCTCTCCTGAGTTCCCGATTCAATCCAATGCCTCACTATCATCCAAAAACTGCCAACGGGGTAAGCTGGGGCACTCCTCAGAATTCAGGGGAATGAGCCTTTCCAGTCACGTTTGGTTGCCTACTCAGCCTCCAGACTCTCAGTCCACTGCTCAGGTCAGCAGATTACAAGCCAAGAAAGAACATAGAAATAGCTGTGTTTCAACATATATGGGAACTGTGTTTGACCAAACAATAGTGGATGAACTCGGCCCCTCACACCTATCCTTTGGGTCAGGCTAAGTCAATTGCTCCTGTGGCCTCACAATCCCTGATCATGGTGTCCTAGTGTCCACATATCACACTAAGAGAGATACCCAGAAGTACGCATGCATGAGTCACATACAAAGTCGCTCTGCTTGCAGGAAGCACAAACTCCCTGGGCCCTTGCTATGGAGAGACTAAAGGAAGATGGATTCCTCCATTGGCTGAATCAGGAGGTTCCAGTGGAGATCACAGCCCAGACCCTCACCTGAGGGCCTGGATGCTGCTAATAAAGGCAATTAGAAACACCTGTTACCACTTGGGGCCAGAGGACATACTCTAGAATCCCTCCAGGTGCTAGAAAGCTGGCAGACCTCCTGACCCCGGGATAGCTGTGCTCCTAGTTGGGAGGGCCTATGGGCCAAAGATGAGAATATTCCCTAGATACAAGAAAGAACTTCAGGTTTCAAAAGGATTTGAAACCCCAGGAGGCACTTGGAAAAGACATTTCACAGCCATCAAAACACCCTCTTTCTGAACGCTGGTACCTTCCGTTTTGCGTGTAAATACCAGACATTGGTGTGGCCATCAGTACCACAGATCCTTTACATTCTGCCCAATAGAGGGAAAGCACAGTGTGTGTGCCAGGGTGGTAGAGTTTCACTTCTCTTGACCTGGGCACTCATGTATTAAGGACAAGGATGCTGTGCAGGAAATTGAGGAGGCTGTATTTAGGCTGAGTGTCAGCCACAGTGCCTTGGAGAATGGGAGTCAAGCACAGAGGGCGTGGACATCTGCAGCTGGAGATGGACATATGCCTGTTACGTGCAGCAAAAACACTGAAGAGGGAGAGGATTTTGCCCTGAGGCTTGCTCAAGGAACTAGCAGCTGCCCTGTGTGTGTTGCCAGACTAGGAAACTTGTGGTGCCTGTCCATGTGGAGAGTCTCCTGGATGAGTTCCTTCTCAAGCCTTTTTCGCTAGGTCCCAATTGAGCTGCATATAGCTAATGATTTGGAGATTTTACTACTTTGGACAATTCTTTTCCTGATGCACAGTTTCTCTCCAGGTTTTAGCAATCAATTGTCTGAATGTCATATCGCATCCATTGTAGAAAATGACTACATCAGTGTCTTTCTCTCTCTCTCTCAATATATATATATATATATATATATATAACATGTAGAGGTCTAAAAATATATTTTAGCTAGAGACCTGCACAGCTCTGGATTCGGGTAGTAATGCGGATACACCTGGCCCTTCTGAGCCCCAGTCATGTGAGACATCTCACAGAGCCATTCGTTTACATCTTGTCACTCTACAGATCTCTCTCAGCACAAACTACAGCTGTCAAAATATCTACTTCCTTCTTGCTCATTTTGTCCAAGGAGTCCTATCCCAAAACTGTAAATCAAAGAAGAAATAGACATAGTGCAGTTCCGTGCACACAGGACAGGCTGAGGCTGGACCAGGGAGATGAAATACGCCAGCCTGCATCTTGGCTGGAGCATCACTAAAACTACTAATTTGGAGAGGCAAGGACAGTTTTGGAGAGTGGGCTGCAGGCCAAGTGTTGCTTCTCAGAGTGGGCTAAGACCTAGATGTTCTAAGTGTAACCTTTCCTCACAAACATAAAATAACAGTGCCACTTGTAAGAAGTATGCATGGGCATGGAGGGTTTGTCTTCAGTGCTCTGGCACAGATCAACACAGGGCCAGAATTTCAGTCCTTTTTAGTCACTGTCATTCTGTCTCTCTGACTGTCTCTGGGTGCCTTCTTCCCTGGACCCTTCGTGTAAGTCATTGCATGCATCCTGAACTCGGTCTTCCTGGAGTTGATATTTTCCTTTCTTTGCACTTTGGATTATTTAGTCTCGTGCATATGGCGTAGTACAGAAGGGAACTGAGGAGACAGTGTTCCTGCTGGAGGTAACAGGCATATGTCGATCTCCAGCTGCAGCTGTCCAGGCCCTCTGTGCTTGACTCCCATTCTCCAGGGCCATGAGGCTGACACTCAGCCTAAATGCAGCCCTCCTCAGTTTCCTGCACCGCATTCTCGTCCTTATTCCATTAGAGCCCAGGTCAAGTGAAGTGAAACTCTACGACCCTGGCACACACATTGTGCTTTCCCTCTATTGGGCTGAATGTAAAGGATCTGTGGTACTGACGGCCACACCAGTGTCCAGATTTTCCACGCAAAACGGAAGCTTTCAGGGTTCAGCAAGAGGGTGTTTTGATGGCTGTGAAATGTCTTTTCCAAGTGCCTCATGGGGTTTCAAATCCTTTTGAAACCTGAAGTTCTTTCTTGTATCTAGGGGATATTCTCACCTCTGGCCCGAAGGCCCTCCAAGTAGGAGCACAGCTATCCAGGAGTGGGGAGGTCTGCCAGCCTGCTAGCTCCTGGAAGGATTCCTGACTATGTCCTCAGGCCACAAGTGGTAACAGGTGTTTCCAATTGCCTTTATTAGCAGCAGCCAGGCCCTCAGGTGATTGGCAGGGCCATGATCTCCACTGGAAGCTCCTAATTCCAGCAATGGAGGCATCCATCTTCCTTTTGTCTCTCCATAGCAAGGGCCTGGGGAGTTTGTGATTCCTGCAAGCAGAGCGACTTTGTATGGGACACTCATGCATGCCTACTTCTGGGAATCTCTCTCAGTGTGATGTGTGGACACCAGGACACCATGATCATGGATTGTGAGGACACAGGAGCAATTGCTTTAGCCGGACCCAAAGGGTAGGTGTGAGGGGCCAGGTACATCCACTATTGTTTGGTCAAACACAGGTCCCATCTATGTCGAAACACAGCTCTTTCTGGGCTTGTAATCTGCTGTCCTGAACAGTGTACTGACAGTCTGGAGGCTGAGTAGGCAGCCAAACGTGACTGGACAGGCTCATTCCCCTGAATTCTGACGGGTGCCTCACCTTACCCCGTTGGCAGTTTTTGGATGATAGATAGTGAGGCATGGGATTGAATAGGGAACTCAGGAGATTTAGACATGAGAGTATCTTTGCATATGCATTCTTGCTTAGCCAGAATATGGGCTTGCTGGCTTGCCCTGACCAGCTAGGTTCTCTGTACATAAGTAGCAGGTGAGGCTGGCTACCTTTACACCCATGCTCTGAGTCTACTATAGGTGAGCTCTGAGCACACAGAGACAAACACAGACAGATAGACAGACACACACACATATTATTGTCAGATCTGGTAATACAGCATATGATGAAGGATGGGCCTGTATAGGGTCTGTGGGAATGAGAGCTGCTGCCTTACAATCTCTACAAGCCAGGTTTGAACCTGCCATCAATGAACACAGTGTAGGAGGTGTTTGAATTCTGGTCTCTTTCCAACTCATCTATTTCTCTTCTTGCCTTCTCTGTCTCTAACTCTCACATGCTCTCACACACTCTGTCTTCACTGGTTGATATTTTACTTATATACTTATTTTACTGACAGGCCCAGATATACAAAGAGAGTTACCAGAGCACTGCTGAGCTCTGGCTTGTTTCTTTGGTGATATCACATAGGCTACTTAAGCCACAGCTTTGTAAGTCTCTATGACACAAGCCATATTCTGTCTCCTCATTTACGTGGCAGTCTATTCAGACTTTATAATAAACATGTACATACATATATATATATATATATATATATATATATATATATATCATTTATAGAATTGTCGACCTATGTAATTTATCTTTCTAAGAATTAACACATTTACAACAGCTTTCTTTTTCATTAATAATTGTCCACCTAGTTGGAGCAGGATTCAGTACAATTATAAATAATAGAACTTTCCAGTAGCATTTCTAATAGCATTTCTATCAGCATCCTTATTGTAATTATCATAGTGCAGAACTTGCCTCCTTTCTCTAGTGTAAGCATCAGTACATATGATTTTCTTTTCATTCTCCTGAAATCTTAATTTCCCTGGACTCTGAAGTGTCTCGGAATTTTTGAAGCAGCCCTCTGTTTCTCAGCAGATGGTTTTCATTTTCTGCTGTAATCAGGTCTTGTTCTTTTTGTTTTTATTTTTCATTTTTTTCAAATTCTCCTATATCTACCTCATTTATTTTCTTATTTATTTAGTCCTATATTATATGAGGGGTAATTTCTTCTGCTTGATAGATATTTCTTTTATTATTGAAGGGAAGTTTACACTCACAATACATTTCATGTTGTAAATACTACACACATATGGGAAGGCTGGGGTGGTCTGGGGTCTGTGGACATGAGACTCCTGCCTTACAATCTCTACAAACCAGGTTTTAACCTGTCATGTATGAACACAGTGTGGGAGGTTTTTGAATTCTGGTTTCTTTCCCACTCTTCTATTTCTTTTTTTGCCTTCTCTGTCTCTGACTCTCACAGGCTCTCACTTACTCTGTCTGCACTCATTAATATTTTACTTATATACTTAATTTACTGAAAGGCCCTGATATACAAAGTGAGTCACAAGGGCACTGCTGAGCTCTGGCTTGTTTTGTTGGCGATTTCACCTAGGTTTCTGGAGCCTCAGCTTTGTAAGTCTCTCTAGCACAAGCCAGACTCTGTCTCCTCATAGCCATGCCAGTATCCCTCAGAGTCTATAATAAAGATACACTTACATGTATGTACATATATATGCATATATATATATATATATATCAGTCATTTTTAGAATTGTAGACCTTTTTATTTGATCTTAATACAGAATTGCCACATTTATAACAGCCTACTTATAAATAATTGGTCACATAGTTGGAGCAGGATTCACTACAATTATAAATTATAAGCCTTCTAGGAGCATTTCCAATAGCCTTTCTATCAGTATCCTCATTGTAATTATCATAGCACAGAACTTGCCTCCATTTTCTTGTGTAAGCTTCAATATGTATGCCTTTTCATTCTCGGGAATTCTTAATTTGCCTGGACTCTGAAGTGTAAGGGAAGTTTTGAAGCAGCCCTCTGTTTCTCAGCAGACATTTTGTATAATTCTGCTGTAATCAGGTCTTTCTGTGGTTTTTGTTTTTATTTTTTTCAAATCCTCCTAGATCATCCCCATTTATTTGCATATTTATTTATTTTTTATTTACTTATTTATTTATTTAGTCCCATATCACATGAGGGTTCATTTCTTCTGCCTGATAGATTTTCTCTTATACTTGAAGGGAGCTTTTGACAAACAATACATTTCCTTTTGCGGATACTACACACTACTACAACTACTACTGCAATGTTTTTGACAGTGACATCCAATGCACAATGGCTTAGTATTGCATGGCTCTAAAGAATGTTCCCTATTTAACCTACAATGTTTTTAACCTCACAAATATTTATTCTGTTCTTTCTTGGGTGATGAATGCTTTACAGTTAACAGTTACATGTAATCGTGGGCACGGGGGTAATTTTTCTCACTTTCCCTGTATTTCTGTACATCATTTGTAACTTTCTTATTGGGGAGAAGAGAAGGAAACAGTCATAAATTGAGAGAGCAGGGCCCAATCAGGAAGAGAGACAGAGAGACAGCTGCAGTTCTGATTTGACACTTGCCCAGCTTTTCCCTAGCTGGGTAAATGGTGAGCAGTGGCTCAAAACGGGGTCCTGGCACAGTTCCACATAGTTCCCTGGCATCTCCACCAGCAGTGCCAAGAAGTGAAACTATCCCCCTGGCACACACATTGTGCTTTCCCTCTATTAAGCCGAATGTAAAGGATCTATGGTACTGATGGACACACCAGTGTCCAGATATTCCAAGCAAAACAGAAGCTTCCAGGGTTCTGAAAGAGGTTGTTTTATGGCTGTAAAATGTCTTTTCCAAGTGCCTCATGGGGTTTTCAAATCCTTTTGAAACCTGAAGTTCTTTATTGTATCTAGGGAATATGCTCACCTCTGGACAGAAGAGCCGCCCAACTCGGAGCACAGCTATCCGGGGGTCAGGAGGTCTGCCAGCCTGCTTGCTCCTGGAGGGATTCCCGAGTATGTCCTCAGGGCCCAAGTGGTAAAAGGTGTTTCCAATTGCCTTTATTAGCAGCAGCCAGACCCTCAGGTGAGGGGCGGGGCTGTGATCTCCACTGGAAGCTCCAAATTCACCAATGGAGGCATCCATCTTTCTTTTGTCTGTCCATTGCAAGGGCCCCAGGAGTTTGTGCTTCCTGCAAGCAGAGAGACTTTGTTATGGACACTCATGCATGCCTACATCTGGGAATCTCTCAGTGTGATGTGTGGACACCAGGACACCATGATCAGGGATGGGAGGCCACAGGAGCAATTGCCTTAGCCAGACCCAAAGGGTAGGTGTAGGGGACCGGGTTCATCCACTTTTGTTTAGTCGAACAAAGTTCCCATCTATGTTGAAACACAGCTCTTTTTGGGTACTTTCTGTGCTTGGAATCTGCTACCCTGAGCAGTGGAATGAGAGCCTGGAGGCTGAGTAGGCAGCCAAACATGACTGGACAAGCTCATGGTCCTGAACTCTGAGGGGTGCCCCAGCTTCCCCTGGATGATAGATAGTGAGGCATGGGATTGAATTGGGAACTCAGGAGATTTAGATATGAGAGTCCCTTTGCATATGCATTCTGGCCTAGCCAGAATCTGGGCTAGCTGGCTTGCCCTGACCAGCTAGGTTCTCTGTACATAAGTTGCAGGTGAGGCTGGCTACCTTGCCACCCATGCTCTGAGACTACTACAGGTGAGCTCTGAGCACACACAGACACACACAGTGAGACAGACAGATACACACAAACACACACATTACTGTCATATCTTTTTGTACAGCATATGGTGAAGGCTGGGGCTGTCTGGGGTTTGCGGGCATGAGAAGTGCTGCCTTACAACCTCTACAAGCCAGGTTTGAACCTTTCATCAATGAACACACTGTAGGAGGTTTTTGAATTCTGAGACAATGAAGAGGGAGAGCTTTTTGCCCTGAGGCTTGCACTGGGAACTAGAAGCTGCCCTGTGTATGTTGCCAGACTAGGAAACTTGTGGTGCATGTCCACGTGGAGAGTCTCCTGGATGAGTTCCATTTCAAGCCTTTTTCGTTAGGTCCTGATGGAGTTGCATATAGCTAATGATTTGGAGTATTTACTCCTTTGGACAATTCTTTCCCTGATGCACAGTTTCTCTCGAGGTTTTAGCAATCAATTGTCTGATTGTCATATCAAATCCATTTTAGAAAATGAATACATCAGTGAGATGAAGGAGGCTGAGTGGGGAGCCTAAACTTACTGGACAGGCTCATGCTCCTGAATTCTGAGGGGTGCCCCCGCTTACTGTCATTCTGTCTCTCTGTCTCTGTGTGCCTTCTTCCCTGGACCCTTTGTGAAAGTCAGTGCATGCATCATGAACTCGGTCTTCCTGGTAATTTTTCCCACTTTCCCTGTATTACTGTACATCATTTAAAATGTTCTTACTGAGGAGAAGGAAACAGTCGTAAATTGAGAGAGCAGGGCCCAAGCAGGAAGAGAGACAGAGAGACAGCTGCAGTTCTGATTTGACACTAGCCAAGCTTTTCCCTAGCTGGGTAAGTGATGAACGGGGGCTCAAAACGGGGTCCTGGGCTTCCATATAGTTCCCTGGCATATCCACCATTTGTGCCTCCAACCCATGCTCCCTTCATTATCCATGTAACTATCGATCTGCTATAGGCACTTCCCACCTTCATATGCCAGAAACTTAACACTTCTCCCCTCCACCCATGAAAGTTAGACCTTTAGTTGAGTGTTCTTTTCCTGATACACAGTTTCTCTCCAGGTTTTAGCAATCAATTGTCTGAATGTCATATCGCATCCATTGTAGAAAATGACTACATCGGTGTCTTGCTCTCTCTCTCTCTCTCTCTCTCTCTCTCTCTCTGTATATATATATATATATATATATATATATATATATATATATATATATATATAAACATGTAGAGGTCTGAAAATATATTTTAGCTAGAGACCTGCACAGCTATGGATTAGGGTAGTAATGTGCATACACCTGGCCCTTCTGAGCCACAGTCATGAGAGACATTTCACAGAGCCATTCGTTTACCTCTTGTCACTCTACAAATCTCTTTCAGCACTAACGACAGCTGCCAAATCATATACTTCCCTCTTTCTCTTTTTGTCCACCACGTCCTATCCCAAAACTGAAAATCAAAGAAGAAATAGACATAGTCCAGTTTCCTGCACACAGGACAGGCTGAGGCTGGACCACGGAGATGAAATACGCCAGCTTGCATCTTGGCTGGAGCATCACTAAAACTACTTCCAATTTGGAGGGCAAGGACAGTTTTGGAGAGTGGGCTGCAGGCCATGTGTTGCTTCTCAGAGTGGGCTAAGACCTAGATGTTCTAAGTGTAACCTTTCCTCACAAACATAAAATAACAATGCCACTTGTAAGAAGTATGCATGGGCATGGAGGGTTTGTCTTAAGTGCTCTGGCACTGATCAACACAGGGCCAGAATTTCAGTCCTTTTCAGTCACTGGCATTCTGTGTCTCTGACTGTCTCTACGTGCCTTCTTCCCTAGACCCTTCGTGAAGTCAGTGCATGCATCATGTACTCTGTCTTCCTGGTGTTGAAATTTCCTTTCTTTGCCCTTTTGATTAATTAGTCTCCTGCATATGGCCTAGTACAGAGGGGAACTGAGGAAACAGCGTTCCTGCTGCAGGTAACGGGAATATGTCCATCTCCTGCTGCAGCTGTCCAGGACCTCTGTGCTTGACTCCCATTCTCCAGGGCCCTGTGGCTGACACTCAGCATAAATGCAGCCCTCCTCAATTTCCTTCAGTGCATCCTAGTCCTTATTCCATGAGAGCCCAGTTCACGAGAAGTGAAACTCTACCACCCTGGCACACACATTGTGCTTTCCCTCTATTGGGCCGAATGTAAAGGATCTGTGGCACTGATGGCCACAGCAGTGTCCAGATTTTCCATGCAAAACGGAAGATTCCAGGGTTCAGAAAGAGGGTGTTTTGATGGCTGTGAAATGTCTTTTCCAAGTGCCTCCTGGGTTTCAAATCCTTTTGAAACCTGAAGTTGTTTCTTGTATCTAGGGAATATTCTCACCTCTGGCCAGAATGCCCTCCCAAGTAGTAGCACAGCTATCCCAGCGTCAGGAGGTCTGCCAGCCTGCTAGCTCCTGGAGGGATTCCTGCGTATGTCCTCAGGCCCCAAGTGGAAACAGGTGTTTCCAATTGTGTTTATTATCAGCAGCCAGGGCTTCAGGTGAGGGGCGGGGCTGTATCTCCACTGGAAGCTCCTAATTCAGCTAATAGAGGCATCCACCTTGCTTTTGTATCTCCATAGCAAGGGCCCAGGGAGTTTGAGCTTTCTGAAAGCAGAGGTACTTTGTATGGGACACTCATGCATGCCAAATTCTGGGAATCTCCCTGAGTGTGATGTGTGGACACCAGGACACCATGATCAGGGATTGTGAGGCCAAAGGAGCAATTACCTTAGCTGGACCCAAATGGTAGGTGTAAGGGGCCGGGTACATCCACTATTGTTTGGTCAAACACAGTTCCGATCTATGTTGAAACACAGCTCTTTCTGGGTTCATTCTGGGCTTGTAATCTGCTTCCCTGAGCAGTGGACTGAGAGTCTGGAGGATGAGTAGGCAGCCAAATGTGACTGGACAGGCTCCTGCCCTTGAATTCTGAGGGGTGCCCTAGCTTACACTTTTGGCAGTGTTTGGATGATAGTGAGGCATGAGATTGAATCAGGAACTCAGGAGAGGGAGACATGAGAGACCCTTTGCATTGCATTCTTGCTTAGCCAGAATCTGGGCTAGCTGCCTGGCCCTGACCAGCTAGGTTCTCTGTACATAAGTTGCAGGTGAGGCTGGCTACCTACTCACCCATGATCTGAGACTACTATAGGTGAGCTCTGAGCACACGCAGACAAAGACAGACAGACACACACACACACATTACTGTCAGGTCTGGTAGTACAGCATATGGTGAAGGCTGGGGCTGTCTGAGGTCTGTTCGCATGAGAGCTGCTGCCTTACAATCTCTACAAGCCAACTTTGAACCTTTCATCAATGAACACAGTGTAGGAGGTTTTTGAATTCTCATCTATTTCCAGCGAAGTGGCTGGTGGGCGGGCCTTCCAGAGGCTGCCCAATGAGCGTGCTTCAGGGCTGTGTGGGCCGTGCTCAAGGTTGTGGGCCAATCACTGACTATGGGCCTTAACACTGCTGGGCGTGTCCTAGCCCACTGGCCAATGATATTGCTGGCAGGGGTTCTGGGCGTGGCCTAGGCCTCTGGCATATCAGAGCATGGCTGGTGCCCTGTCTGCGGGCCTTCTGAAGTAAGCCCAACAATGGGAACTCAGAGCTGGCCTTAAAAGGCTGGGCGTGATTCCAGGAAGTGCGAAGCAGGGTTCACCCAGGGCCATGCCTTGCAGAAGCTGTCCAGTGTGCATGTGTATAACACCATTTGTGCCTGTGCCTCTGTGGATGTGTGCGTGTGTGTAACTGTGAGAGTGTGTGTTTGTGTGTGCTTGTGTGTGTGTGAGGGAGGGAGAGAGAGAACAACAGAATCACTGTGGTACAGGTGATATTGTGCAAAACAGTTGGCACATTCTGATTTACAGCTCAATATTGATACCATTGTATCTCTCCTTGGCCCTTGGTCAGTTTTCTTCTTTTCAGATGTAAAGACACTGAAGAGGGAGTGGTTTTTGCCCTGAGGCTTGCACTGGGAATGAGCAGCTGCCCTGTGTGTGTTGCCAGACTAGTAAACTTGTGGTGCCTGTTCATGTGGAGAGTTTCCTGGATGAGTTCCTTCTCAAGCCTTTTTTGCTAGGTCCCATTGGAGCTGCATATAACTAATGATTTGGAGATTTTACTGCTTTGGACAATTCTCTTCCTAATGCACAGTTTCTCTACAGGTTTTAGCAATCAATTGTCTGAATGTCATATCGCATCCATTGTAGAAAATGACTACATCAGTGTCTTCCTGTCTCAATCTCTCTCTCTCTCTCTCTCTCTCTATATATATATATATATATATATATATATATATATATATATATATATATATACACACACAAAACATGTAGAGGTCTGAAATATATTTTAGCTAGAGGACTGCACATTCGGGTCGAAATGCGGATACATCTGGCCCTTCTGAGCCACAGTCATGAGAGATATATCACAGAGCCATTCGTTTACCTCTTGTCAATCTAAAAATCTCTCTCAGCACAATCTACAGGTGCCAAACATCTACTTCCCTCTTGCTCTTTTTGTCCACTGAGTCCTATCCCAAAACTGTAAATCAAAGAAGAAATAGACAAAGTTCAGTTCCCTGCTCACAGGACTCACTGAGGCTGGACAGGGGAGATGAAATACGCCAGCCTGCATTGGGCTTGAGCATCACTAAACTACTTCTAATTTGGAGAGGCAAGGGCAGTTTTGGAGAGGGGGCTGCAGGCGAAGTGTTGCTTCTCAGAGTGGGCTAAGACCTATATGTTCTAAGTGTAACCTTTCCTCACAAACATAAAATCACAATGCCACTTGTAAGAAGTATGCATGGGCATGGAGGTTTTGTCTTCAGTGCTCTGGCACTGATCAACACAGGGCCAGAATTTGTCCTTTTCAGTTACTGTCATTCTGAATCTTTGACTGTCTCTACGTGGCTTCTTCCCTGGAACCTTCATGTAAGTCAGTGAATGCATCATGCAATTGGTCTTGCTGGTGTTGAAATTTTCCTTTCTTTGCCTTTTGGATTAGTTAGTCTCTTGCATATGGCGTAGTATAGAGGAGAACTTAGGAGACAGTGTTCCTGCTGTGGATAACAGGCATATGTCCATCTCCAGCTGCAGCTGTCCAGGCCCTCTGTGCTTGACTCCCATTCTCCAGGGCCCTGTGGTTGACACTCAGCCTAAATGCAGCCCTCCTCAATTTCCTCCACCACATCCTTGTCCTTATTCCATGAGAGCCCAGGTCAAGAGAAGTGAAACTCTACTACCTTGGCACATGCATTGTGCTTTCCCTCTATTGGGCCGAATGTAAAGTTCTGTGGTACTTATGGCCACACCAGTGTCCATATTTTCCATGGAAAACGGAAGCTTCCAGGGTTCAGAAAGAGTATGTTTTGAAGGCTGTGAAATGTCTTCTCCAAGTGCCTCATGGGGTTTCAAATCCTTTTGAAACCTGAAGTTCTTTCTTGTATCTAGGGAATATTCTCACCTCTGGCCCGAAGGCCCACCCAACTAGGAGCACAGCTATCCTGGGGTCAGGAGGTCTGCCAGCCTGCTAGATCCTGGAGGGATTCCTGAGTATGTCCTTAGGCCCCAAGTGGTAACAGGTGTTTCCAATTGCCTTATTAGCAGCAGCCAGGCTCTCAAGTGAGGGGCGGGGATATGATCTCCACTGGAAACACCTAATTCAGCCAATGGAGGCATCCATCTTCCTTTTGTCTCTCCATAGCAAGGGCATAGGGATTTTTTGCTTGCTGCAAGCATATCGACTTTGTATGTGACACTCATGCATGCCTACTTCTGGGAATCTCTCTCAGTGTGATGTGTGGACACCAGGACACGATGATTAGGGAGTGTGAGGCCACAGGAGCAATTGCCTTAACCGGACCCAAATGGTAGGTGTAAGGGGCCTGGTTCATCCACTATTGTTTGGTCAAACATAGTTCCCATCTATGTTAAAACACAGCTCTTTCTGGGTTCATTCTCGGCTTTTAATCTGCTGCCAGGAGCAGTGGACTGAGATTCTGGAGGCTGAGTAGGCAGCCATACAGGACTGTACAGGCTCCTGCTCTTGAATTGTGAGGGGTGCCCCAGCTTAGCCCTTTGACAGTGTTTGGATGATAGTGAGGCATGAGATTGAATCGGGAACTCAGGAGACGGAGACATGAGAGTCCCTTTGAATGTGCATTTTTGCTTAGCCAGAATCTGGTCTAGCTGGCTTGCCCAAGTGGTAACAGGTGTTTCCAATTGCATTTATTAGCAGCATCCAGGCCCTCAGGTGAGGTTCGGGGCTGTGATCTCCACTGGAAGCACCGAATTCAGCCAATGGAGGCTTCTGTCTTTCTTTTGTCTGTCCATAACAAGGGCCCGGGGAGTTTGTGCTTCCTGCAAGCAGAGAGACTTTGTATGGGACACTCATGCATGCCTACTTCTGGGAATCTCTCTGAGTGTGATGTGTGGACACCAGGAGACCATCATCAGGCACGTAAGGCCACAGGAGCAATTGCCTTAGCCAGACCCAAAGGGTAGGTGTAAGGGACCGGGTTCATCCACTATTATTTGGTCAAACACAGTTCCCATCTATGTTGAAACACAGCTCTTTCTGGGTACTTTCTGTTCTTGAAATCTGCTGCCCTGAGAAGTGGACTGAGAGCCTGGAGGCTAAGTAGGCAGCCAAATGTGACTGGACAGGCTCATGCCCCTGAATTCTGAAGGGTTCCCCAGCTTCGCCCGTTGCCAGTTTTTGGATGATAGATAGTGAGGCATGGGATTGAATAGGGAAATCAGGAGATTTAGACATGAGAGTCCCTTTGCATATGCATTCTTCCTTAGCCAGAATCTGGGCTAGCTGGCTTTCCCTGACCAGCTAGGTTCTCTACATAAGTTGCAGGTGAGGCTGGCTACCTTGCCACCCATGCTCTGAGACTACTACAGGTGAGCTCTGAGCACACACAGTCAGACAAACAGACAGACACACACACACACACACACACACACACACACACATTACTGTCAGGTCTGGTATTACAGCATATGGTGAAGGCTGGGGCCGTCTGGGGTCTATGGGCATGAGAGCTGCTGCCTTACAATCTCTACAAGCCAGGGTTGATCCTGTCATCAATGAACACAGTGTAGGAGGTTTTTGTATTCTGAGACACTGAAGAGGAAGAGGTTTTTGCCCTGAATCTGGCACTGGGAACTAGCATCTGCCCTGTGTGTGTTGCCAGACTAGGAAACTTGTGGTGCCTGTGCATGTGGAGAGTCTCCTGGATGACTTCCTTCTCGAGCCTTTTTCGATTGGTCCTTTTGGATCTGCATATAGCTAATGATTTGGAGATTTTACTCCTTTGGACAATTCTTTTCCTGATGCACAGTTTATCTCCAGGTTTTAGCAATCAACTGTCTTTATGTCATATCGAATCCATTGTAGAAAATAACTATATCAGTGTCTCACTCTCTCTCTCTCTCTCTCTCTCTATATATATATATATATATATATATATATATATATATATATATATATAACTTGTAGAGGTCTGAAAATATTTTTAGCTAGAGAACAGCACAGCTCTGTATTAGGGTAGTAAGGTGGATACACCTGGCCCTTCAGAGCCACAGTCATGAGAGACATCTCACAGAGCGATATCATTTATCACTCTACAAATCTCTCTCAGCACAAACTACCACTGCCAAATCATCTACTTCCCTCTTGCTCATTTTGTCCACCGAGTCCTAACCCAAAACTGAAAATCAAAGAAAAAATAGACATAGTGCAATTCCCTTCACAGAGGGCACGCTGAGTCTGGACCAGGGAGATGCAATACGCCAGCCTGCATCTTGGCTAGAGCACCACTAAGACTACATCCAATTTGGAGAGGGGGGGGCAATTTTCGAGAGAGGGCTGCCAGCCAAGTGTTGCTTCTCAGAGTGGTTAAGTCCTAGATGTTCTAAGTGTAAGCTTTCCTCACAAACATATAATAACAATGCCACTTGTAAGAAGTATGCATGGGCATGGAGGGTTTGTCTTCAGTGCTCTGGCACTGATCAACAAAGGGCCAGAATTTCAGTCCTTTTCTGTCTCTGTCATTCTGTCTCTCTAACTGTCTGTATGTGCCTTCTTTCCTGGGCCCTTACTGGAAGTCAGTGCATGCATGGTGAACTCAGTCATCCAGGTGTTGAAATTTTCCTTTCTTTGTCCTTTGGATTATCTAGTCTCCTGCACTTGGTGTAGTACAGAGGGGAACTGCTGAGACAGCCTTGCTGCTGCAGGTTCCAGGCATATGTCCATCTGCAGCTGAAGCTGTCCAGGCCATCTGTGCTTGACTCCCATTCTCCAGGGCCCTGAGCCTGACACTCAGCCTAAATGCAGCCCTCCTCACCTTCCTGCACAGTGTCCTTGTCCTAATTCCATGAGAGACCAGGTGAAGAGAAGTGAAACTCTATCCCCCTGGCAGACACATTGTGCTTTCCCTCTATTAAGCCGAATGTAAAGGATCTGTGGTACTGATGGCCACACCAGTGTCCAGATTTTCCATGCAAAACGGAAGCTTCCAGGGTTCTGAAAGAGGGTGTTTTGATGGCTGTGAAATGTCTTTTCCAAGTGCCTCATGGGGTTTTCAAATACTTTTGAAACCTGAAGTTCTTTCTTGTATCTAGGGAATATTCTCACGTCTGGCCAGAAGGGCCACCCAAATAGGAGCACAGCTATCCCGGGGTCTGGAGGTCTGCCAGCCTGCTAGTTCCTGGAGGGATTCATGAGTATGTCCTCAGGGCACAAGTGGTAACAGGTGTTTCCAATTGCCTTTATTAGCAGCATCCAGGCCCTCAGGTGAGGTTCGGGGCTGTGATCTCCACTGGAAGCACCGAATTCAGCCAACGGAGGCTTCAGTCTTTCTTTTGTCTGTCCATAGCAAGGGCCCGGGGAGTTTGTGCTTCCTGCAAGCAGAGAGACTTTGTATGGGACACTCATGCATGCCTACTTCTGGGAATCTCTCTGAGTGTGATGTGTGGACATCAGGAGACCATGATCAGGGATGTAAGGCCACAGGAGCAATTGCCTTAGCTGGACCCAAAGGGTAGGTGTAAGGGACCGGGTTCATCCACTATTGTTTGGTCAAACGCAGTTCCCATCTATGTTGAAACACAGTTCTTTCTGGGTACTGTCTGTGCTTGGAATGTGCTGCCCTTAGCAGTGGACTGAGAGCCTGGAGGCTAAGTAGGATGCCAAACGTGACTGGACAAGCTCATGCCCCTGAATTCTGAAGGGTTCCCCAGCTTCCCCCTTTGCCAGTTTTTGGATGATAGATAGTGCGGCATGGGATTGAATAGGGAAATCAGGAGATTTAGACCTTAGAGTCCCTTTGCATATGCATTCTTGCTTAGCCAGAATCTGGTCTAGCTGGCTTGCCCTGACCAGCTAGGTTATTTGTACATAAGTTGCAGGTGAGGCTGGCTACCTTGCCACCCATGCTCTGAGACTACTACAGGTGAGCTCTGAGCACACACAGACAAACACAGTCAGACAAACAGACAGATACACACACACACATTACTGTCAGGTCTGGTAGTACAGCATATGGTGAAGGATGGGGCTGTCTGGGGTCTGTGGGCATGAGAGCTGCTGCCTTACAATCTCTACAAGCCAGGGTTGATCCTGTCACCAATGAACACAGTGTAGGAGGTTTTGTATTCTGAGACACGGAAGAGGGAGAGGTTTTTGCCCTGAATCTGGCACTGGGAACTAGCATCTGCCCTGTGTGTGTTGCCAGACTAGGAAACTTGTGGTGCCTGTGCATGTGGAGAGTCTCCTGGATGACTTCCTTCTCGAGCCTTTTTCGATTGGTCCCTTTGGATCTGCATATAGCTAATGATTTGGAGATTTTACTCCTTTGGACAATTTTTTCGTGATTCACAGTTTATCTCCAGGTTTCAGCAATCAATTGTCTTTATGTCATATCGAATCCATTGTAAAAATAACTATATCAGTGTCTCTCTCTCTCTCTCTCTCTCTGTATATATATATATATATATATATATATATATATATATATATATATATATATGTATGTATTTATCTTGTAGAGGTCTGAAAATATTTTTAGCTAGAGAACAGCACAGCTCTGTATTAGGGTAGTAAGGTGGATACACCTGGTCCTTCAGAGCCACAGTCATGAGAGACATCTCACAGAGCGATATCATTTATCACTCGACAAATCTCTCTCAGCACAAACTACCCCTGCCAAATAATCTACTTCCCTCTTGCTCATTTTGTCCACCGAGTCCTATCCCAAAACTGAAAATCAAAGAAGAAATAGACATAGTGCAATTCCCTGCACACAGGACAGGCTGAGTCTGGACCAGGTAGATGCAATACACCAGCCTGCATCTTGGCTAGAGCATCACTAAGACTACATCCAATTTGGAGAGGCGGGGGCAATTTTTGAGAGAGGGCTGCCGGCCAAGTGTTGCTTCTCAGAGTGGTTAAGTCCTAGATGTTCTAAGTGTAAGCTTTCCTCACAAAAATATAATAACAATGCCACTTGTAAGAAGTATGCATGGGCTTGGAGGGTTTGTCTTCAATGCTCTGGCACTGATCAACAAAGGGCCAGAATTTCAGTCCTTTTCTGTCTCTGTCATTCTGTCTCTCTAACTGTCTCTATGTGCCTTCTTTCCTGGGCCCTTACTGGAAGTCAGTGCATGCATCGTGAACTCAGTCATCCAGTTGTTGAAATTTTCCTTTCTTTGTCCTTTGGATTATTTAGTTTCCTGCACTTGGTGTAGTGCAGAGGGGAACTGCTGAGACAGCCTTGCTGCTGCAGGTTCCAGGCATATGTCCATCTGCAGCTGCAGCTGTCCAGGCCCTCTGTGCTTGACTCCCATTCTCCTGGGCCCTGAGGCTGACACTCAGCCTAAATGCAGCCCTCCTCCCCTTCCTGCACAGCGTCCTTGTCCTAATTCCATGAGAGACCAGGTGAAGAGAAGTGAAACTCTATCCCCCTGGCAGACACATTGTGCTTTCCCTCTATTAAGCCGAATGTAAAGGATCTGTGGTACTGATGGCCACACCAGTGTCCAGATTTTCCATGCAAAATGGAAGCTTCCAGGGTTCTGAAAGAGGGTGTTTTGATGGCTGTGAAATGTTTTTCCAAGTGCCTCATGGGGTTTTCAAATCCTTTTGAAACCTGAAGTTCTTTCTTGTATCTAGGGAATATTCTCACGTCTGGCCAGAAGGGCCACCCAAATAGGAGCACAGCTATCCCGGGGTCAGGAGGTCTGCCAGCCTGCTAGTTCCTGGAGGGATTCCTGAGTATTCCTGAGTATTCCTCAGGGCCCAAGTGGTAACAGGTGTTTCCAATTGCCTTTATTAGTAGCATTCAGGCCCTCAGGTGAGGTTCGGGGCTGTGATCTCCACTGGAAGCACCGAATTCTGCCAATGGAGGCTTCTGTCTTTCTTTTGTCTGTCCATAGCAAGGGCCCGGGGAGTTTGTGCTTCCTGCAAGCAGAGAGACTTTGTATGGGACACTCATGCATGCCTACTTCTGGGAATCTCTCTGAGTGTGATGTGTGGACACCAGGAGACCATGATCAGGGATGTAAGGCCACAGGAGCAATTGCCTTAGCCAGACCCAAAGGGTAGGTGTAAGGGACCGGGTTCATCCACTATTGTTTGGTCAAACACAGTTCCCATCTATGTTGAAACACAGCTCTTTCTGGGTACTTTCTGTGCTTGGAATCTGCTGCCCTGAGCAGTGGACTGAGAGCCTGGAGCCTAAGTAGGCAGCCAAACGTGACTGGACAGGCTCATGCCCCTGAATTCTGAAGGGTTCCCCAGCTTCCCCCGTTGCCAGTTTTTGGATGATAGATAGTGAGGCATGGGATTGAATAGGGAAATCAGGAGATTTAGACATGAGAGTCCCTTTGCATATGCATTCTTCCTTAGCCAGAATCTGGGCTAGCTGGCTTTCCCTGACCAGCTAGGTTCTCTGTACATAAGTTGCAGAGGAGGCTGGCTACCTTGCCACCCATGCTCTGAGACTACTACAGGTGAGCTCTAAGCACACACAGACACACACAGTCAGACAAACAGACAGACACACACACACACACACACTCACATTACTGTCAGGTCTGGTAGTACAGCATATGGTGAAGGCTGGGGCTGTATGGGGTCTGTGGGCAAGAGAGCTGCTGCCTTATAATCTCTACAAGCCAAGGTTGATCCTGTCATCAATGAACACAGGGTAGGAGGTTTTTGTATTCTGAGACACTGAAGAAGGAGAGGTTTTTGCCCTGAATCTGGCACTGGGAAGTAGCAGCTGCCCTGTGTGTGTTGCCAGACTAGGAAACTTGTGGTACCTGTGCATGTGGAGAGTCTCCTGGATGACTTCCTTCTCAAGCCTATTTCGATCGGTCCCTTTGGATCTGCATATAGCTAATGATTTGGAGATTTTACTCCTTTGGACAATTCTTTTCCTGATGCACAGTTTATCTCCAGGTTTTAGCAATCAACTCTCTTTATGTCATATCGAATCCATTGTAGAAAATAAGTATATCAGTGTCTCTCTCTTTCTCTCTCTATATATATATATAACTTGTAGAGGTCTGAAAATATTTTTAGCTAGAGAACAGCACAGCTCTGTATTAGGGTAGTAAGGTGGATACACCTGGCCCTTCAGAGCCACAGTCATGAGAGACATCTCACAGAGCTATATCATTTATCACTCTACAAATCTCTCTCAGCACAAACTACCACTGCCAAATCTGCAGCTGCAGCTGTCCAGGCCCTCTGTGCCTGACTCCCATTCTCCAGGGCCCTGAGCCTGACACTCAGCCTAAATGCAGCCCTCCTCACCTTCCTGCACAGCGTCCTTGTCCTAATTCCATGAGAGACCAGGTGAAGAGAAGTGAAACTCTATCCCCTTGGCAGACACATTGTTCTTTCCCTCTATTAAGCCAAATGTAAAGGATCTGTGGTACTGATGGCCACACCAGTGTCCAGATTTTCCATGCAAAACGGAAGCTTCCAGGGTTCTGAAAGAGGGTGTTTTGATGGCTGTGAAATGTCTTTTCCAAGTGCCTCATGGGGTTTTCAAATACTTTTGAAACCTGAAGTTCTTTCTTGTATCTAGGGAATATTCTCACGTCTGGCCAGAAGGGCTGCCCAACTAGGACCACAGTTATCCCGGGGTCAGGAGGTCTGCCAGCCTGCTAGTTCCTGGAGGGATTCCTGAGTATGTCCTCAGTGCCCAAGTGTTAACAGGTGTTTCCAATTGCCTTTATTAGTAGCATTCAGGCCCTCAGGTGAGGTTCGGGGCTGTGATCTCCACTGGAAGCACCGAATTCAGCCAATGGTGGCTTCCGCCTTTTTTTTCTGTCCATATCAAGGGCCTGGGGAGTTTGTGCTTCCTGCAAGCAGAGAGACTTTGTATGGGACACTCATGCATGCCTACTTCTGGGAATCTCTCTGAGTTTGATGTGTGGACAACAGCTTCCCCTGGATGATAGATAGTGAGGCATGTGATTGTATTGGGAACTCAGGAGATTAAGACATGAGAGTCCCTTTGTATATGCATTCTGGCCTAGCCAGAATCTGGGCTAGCTGGCTTGCCCTGACCAGCTAGGTTCTCTGTACATAAGTTGCAGGTGAGGCTGGCTACCTTGCCACCCATGCTCTGAGACTAGGAAACTTGTGGTGCCTATCCATGTGGAGAGTCTCCTGGATGAGTTCCTTTTCGAGCCTTTTTTCGATTGGTCCTGAGGGAGTTACATATAGCTAATGATTTGGAGTATTTACTCCTTTGGACAATTCTTTCCCTGATGCACAGTTTCTCTCGAGGTTTTAGCAATCTATTGTCTGAATGTCATATCGAATCCTTTGTAGAAAATGAATGCATCAGTGAGATGAAGGAGGCTGAGTGGGCAGCCAAACCTTACTGGACAGGCTCATGCCCCTGAATTCTGAGGGGTGCCCCCGCTTAACCCGTTGTCAGTTTTTGGATGATAGTGAGGCATGGGATTGAATTGGGAACTCAAGAGAGGGAGGCATGAGAGTCCATTTGCATATGCATTATTGCTTAGCCAGAATCTGGGCTAGCTGGCTTGCCCTGTCCAGCTAGGTTCTCTGTACATAAGTTGCAGGTGAGGCTGTCTACCTTGACACCAATGGTCTGAGACTACTATAGGTGAGCTCTGAGCACACACAGAAACACGTAGACAGACAGACAGACACACACTCACACACACATTAATGTCAGGTCTGGTAGTACAGCATATGGGGAAGGATGGGGCTGTATGGGGTCTGTGGGCATGAGAGATGCTGCCTTACAATCGCCACAAGCCAGGTTTGAACCTGTCAGCAATGAACACAGTGTAGGAGGTTTTTGACTTCTGGTCACTTTCCAACTCATCTATTTCTTTTCTCTCCTTCTCTGTCTCTGACTCTCACAGGCTCTCACTCACTCTGTCTGCACTCAGTAATATTTTACTTATATCCTTATTTTATTGACAGGTCCAGATATACAAAGAGAGTTGCCAGAGCACTGCTGAGCTCTGGCTTGTTGTGTTGGTGATTTCACCTAGGCTACTGGAGACTCCGCTTTGTAAGTCTCTCTGACACAAGCCATATTCTGTATCCTCATATAGATGGCAGTATCTCTCAGACTTTATAATAAACATATATATATATATATATATATTTATATATACATATATATGTTATTTTTAGAATTGTCGACCTATGTAATTGATCATTATCAGAATTAACACTCTTCTATTTCTCTTCTTGCCTCCCCTGTCTCTGACTCTCACAGGCCTCACTCACTCTGTCAGCACTCATTCATATTTTATTTATACATTATTTTACTGACAGGCCCAGATATACAAAGGGAATCACCAGGACACTGCTGATCTCTGGCTGTTTTTTTGGTGATTTCACCTACGTTTCTGGATCCTCAGCTTTGTAAGTCTCTCTGGAACAAGTCATACTCTGTCTCCTCATAGCCAGGCCAGTATCCGTGAGTCTATAATAAAGATACACTTACATATATGTACATATATTTATACATATATATATATCAGTCATTTTTAGAATTGTCGACCTTTTCATCTGATCTTATTGCAGAATTAACACATTTATAACAGCCTCCTTATTCATAAATAATTGGTCACAATGTTGGAGCAGGGAAAAGTGTGTGTCTCTGCGGGAGGGTGTGTGTATGTGTAAGTTTACATAAGTGTGTTTAAGTTATGATTACCGCTGTTGTTTCTTTATTCCTGATGCAGATTCTTAGGAACTGGGTTATGCTATGAAAAAGTAAGTTTCCTCTGCACACGTGTTTTTTCAAATATGAATGGCACATTGGATATTCTGGACACTGTTGTGCATTTTCCCAGGTGGTCCTCAGATGGGTTCTTTCCTTTGCTATTCCCATGCTCTGTGTAATTTTCTGTGTAGACTCAAAGAGGAGTGGCATGGGGGAGCTCAGCTGCATTCTGCTGTGTGTCCACAAGGTGGCAGCAAACCCCATATTTGAGTGTAGTGATTCTGTGGAATGAGGAGAACTCTGGGATTTGTGGCCCATGGACAGCAAGGTTGAAATTGACGTAGAGTGCCCTAGACATCTGTTCTTTCCTGTGGGGTGGGGGGATCCCCCATTTGGCTTTGCAAGTGGAAGGGGTTTCTCTCTTTGGGATGACTCTACTAGGAGCTTTTGAATCCCTATGCTCAGCTGCATTCTGCTGGGTGTCGACAAGAGGGCAGCAATACTGTGGGACTAAGGCTCCATGGGGCAAGTGCCCTGAGGCACTGGGCTACGAGAGTGGACACAGTGTTTATGGGTGTACCCCAAGAGGATGGCCAGCGTAGCTCAAGCAGGCAGTGTCCTAAGGATGGGTCCAGACAGGAACTGTTGGGTCGTGTTGGCAGAAACAGGGCCTTCAGAGGACAGCAGACAGTCCCCCGGGGCGGGTCTAAGAGACCGTGCCCACTGAGCCTGAGGGTAGGGCCCAGTGTGTATTCATAGAGACTGCTGGACAATTAGAGAAGAAGAACATCACCATAAGGGGCATGACCAAGAGCTGGCCAATGAGAACAGAGGTGAAGTTGCTGTGGCAGAACTCAGAGAGCAGCCTTCTGAAGGAAGCCAGCCAATGGGAGCTCAGAGCTGGCCTTAAAAGGCTGGGCGTGCTTTCAGGAAGTGCTATGCAGGTTTCAGCCCAGGGCCCTGCCTTGCAGAAGCTGTCCAGTGCGCATGTGTATAACTCCGTATGTGCCTGTGCCTCTGTGGATGTGTGCGTGTGTGACAGTGAGAGTGTGTGTTTGTGTGTGTTTGTGTGTGGTAGGGAGAGAAAGAGAACAACAGAATCACTGTGGCACAGGAGATTTTGTGCAAAACACTTGGCACATTCTGATTTACAGCTCAATATTGACACCATTGTAGCTCTCCTTGGCCCTTGGACACTATTTTTCTTTTCAGATGTAAAGACACTGAAGAGGGAGAGGTTTTGCCCTGAGGCTTGCACAAGGAACTAGCAGCTGCCCTGTGTGTGTTGCCAGATAGTCTCCTGTGGATAGTCTTCTGGATGAGTTCCTTCTCGAGCCTTTTTCTATCGGTCCCTTTGGAGCATGGTGTAGTACAGAGGGGAACTGCAGTGACAGCGTTGCTGCAGCAGGTTCCAGGCATATGTCCATCTGCAGCTTCAGCTGTACAGGCACTCTGTGGTTGACTCCCATTCTCCAGGGCCCTGAGGCTGACACTCAGCCTAAATTCAGCCCTCCTCACCTTCTTGCACAGCGTCCTTGTATTTATTCCATGAGAGCCCAGGTGAAGAGAAGTGAAACTCTATCCCCCTGGCACACACATTGTGCTTTCCCTCTATTGGGCCGAATGTAAAGGATCTGTGGTACTGATGGCCACACCAGTGTCCAGATTTTCCATGCAAAACGGAAGCTTCCAGGTTTCAGAAAGAGGGTTTTTTGATGGCTGTGAAATGTCTTTTCCAAGTGCCTCATGGGGTTTTCAAATACTTTTGAAACCTGAAGTTCTTTCTTGTATCTAGGGAATATTCTCACGTCTGGCCAGAAGGGCCGCCCAACTAGGAGCACATCTACCCTGGGGTCATGAGGACTGCCAGCCTGCTAGCTCCTGGAGGGATTCCCAGTATGTACTCAGGGCCCAAGTGGTAACATGTGTTTCCAATTGCCTTTATTAGCAGCAGCCAGGCCCTCAGGTGAGGGGCGGGGCTGTGATCTCCACTGGAAGCTCCTAATTCAGCCAATGGAGGCATCCATCTTTCTTTTGTCTGTCCATTGCAAGCGCCCGGGGAGTTTGTGCTTCCTGCAAGCAGAGCGACTTTGTATGGGACACTCATGCATGCCTACTTCTGGGAATCTCTCTGAGTGTGATGTGTGGACACCAGCTTCCCCTGGATGATAGATAGTGAGGCATGGGGTTGAATTGGGAACTTAGGAGATTTAGACATGAGAGTCCCTTTGCATATGCATTCTGGCCTAGCCAGAATCTGGGCTAGCTGGCTTGCCCTGACCAGCTAGGTTCTCTGTACATAAGTTGCAGGTGAGGCTGGCTACCTTGCCACCCATGCTCTGAGACTAGGAAACTTGTGGTGCCTGTCCATGTGGAGAGTCTCCTGGATGAGTTCCTTTTCGAGCCTTTTTCGATTGGTCCTGATGGAGCTGCGAAAAGCTAATGATTTGTCAGTATTTACTCCTTTGGACAATTCTTTCCCTGATGCACAGTTTCTCTCAAGGTTTTAGCAATCAATTGTCTGAATGTCATATCGAATCCATTGTAGAAAATGACTCTATCAGTTTCTCTCTCTCTCTCTCTCTCTCTCTCTCTCTATATATATATATATATATATATATATATATATATATATATATATATGTAACATTTAGAGGTCTGAAAATATTTTTTAGCTAGAGACCTGCACAGAACTGGATTAGAGTAGTAAAGTGGATACACCTGGCCCTTCTGAGCCACAGTCATGAGAGACATCTCACAGAGCCATATCGTTTATCACTCTACAAATCTCTATCAGCACAAACTACAACTGCCAAATCGTGTACTTCCATCTTGTTCATTTTGTCCACTGAGTCCTATCCAAAAACTGTAAATCAAAGAAGAAATAGACATAGTGCAGTTCCCTGCACACAGGATAGGCTGAGGCTGGACCACGGAGATGCAATACGCCAGCCTGCATCTTGGCTGGAGCCTCACTAAGACTACTTCTAATTTGGAGACGCAGGGGCAGTTTTGGAGAGTGGGCTGCCGGCCAAGTGTTGCTTCTAAGAGTGACTAAGACCTAGATGTTCTAAGTGTTACCTTTCCTCAGAAACATAAAATAGCAATGCCACTTGTAAGAAGTATGCAAGGGCATCGAGGGTTTGTATTCAGTGCTCTGGCTCTTATCAACACAGGGCCAGAATTTCAAAACATTTCTGTCTCTGTCATTCTGTCTCTCTGACTGTCTCTATGTGCCTTCTTTCCTGGGCCCTTACTGGAAGTCAGTGCATGCATCATGAACTCTGTCATCCTGGGGTTGAAATTTTCCTTTCTTTGCCCTTTGGATTATTTAGTCTCCTGCACATGGTGTAGTACAGAGGGGAACTGTGGACACAGCTTTGTTGCTGCAGGTTCCAGGCATATGTCAAACTGCAGCTGCAGCTGTCCAGGCCCTCTGTGCTTGACTCCCATTCTCCAGGGCCCTGAGGCTGACACTCAGCCTAAATGCAGCACTCCTCAATTTCCTGCAACACATCCTTGTCCATATTCCATGAGAGCCCAGGTGAAGAGAAGTGAAAATCTATCCTCCTGGCACACACATTGTGCTTTCCCTCTATTAAGCCGAATGTAAAGGATCTGTGTTACTGATGGCCACACCAGTGTCCAGATTTTCCACCCAAAACGGAAGCTTCCAGGGTTCTGACAGAGGGTGTTTTGATGGCTCTGAAATGTATTTTCCAAGTGCCTCCAGGGGTTTCAAATCCCTTTGAAACCTGACGTTCTATCTTGTATCTAGCGAATATTCACACGTCCGGCCAGAAGGGTCGCCCAACTAGGAGCACAGCCATCCCGGGGTCAGGAGGTCTGCCCGCCTGCTAGCTCCTGAAGGGATTCCTGAGTATATCCTCAGGGCCCAAGTGGTAACAGGTGTTTCCAATTGTCTTTACTAGCAGCAGCCAGGACCTCAAGTGAGGTGCGTGGCTGTGATCTCCACTGGAAGCTCCTAATTCAGCCAATGGAGGCATCCATCTTTCTTTTGTCTGTCCTTAGCAAGGGCCCGGGGAGTTTGTGCTTCCTGCAAGCAGAGCAACTTTGTATGGGAAACTCATGCATGCCTACTTCTGGGAATCTCTCTGAGTGTGTTGTGGGACACCAGGACACCATGATCAGGGATGTGAGGGTCAGGGGCAATTGCCTTAGCCGGATCCAAAGGGTAGTAGTAGGGGACCAGGTTCATCCATTATTATTTGGTCGAATACAGTTCCCATCTGTGTTGAAACACAGCTCTTTCTGGGTACTTTCTGTGCTTGTAATTGCTGCCTTGGGCAGTGGAATGAGAGCCTGAAGGCTGAGTAGGCTGACAAACATGACTGGACAGGCTCATGCCCCTGAATTCTGAGGGTTGCCCCAGCTTTCCCCGGATGATAGATAGTGAGGCATGGGATTGAATAGGGAACTCAGGAGATTTATACATGAGAGTCCTTTTGCATATGCATTCTTGGTAAGCCAGAATCTGGACTAGCTGGCTTGCCCTGACCAGCTAGGTTCTCTGTAGATAAATTTCAGGTGAGCCTGGATTCCTTGACACCCTTGTTCTGAGACTATTACAGGTGAGATCTGAGCACACACAGACACACACAGTCACACAGACAAACAGACACACACACACACATTACTGTCAGGTCTGTTAGTACAGCATACGGTGAATGCTTTGGCTGTCTGGGTTCTCTGGGCATGAGAGCTGCTGCCTTACAATCTCTACAAGCCAGGTTTGAACCTTTCATCAATTAACACAGTGTAGGAGGTTTTTGAATTCTGAGACACTGAAGAGGGAGATTTTTTTTACCCTGAGGCCTGCACTGGGAAATAGAAGCTACCCTGTGTGTGTTGCCAGACTAGGAAACTTGTGGTGCCTGTCCATGTGTAGAGTCTCCTGGATGAGTTCCTTCTCGAGCCTTTTTCGATCGGACCCATTGGAGCTACATATAGCTAATGATTTGGAGATTTTACTCCATTGGACAATTCTTTGCCTGATGCACAGTTTCTCTTCAGCTTTTAGCAATCAGTTGTTGAATGTTATATCGAACCAATTGTAGAAAATGACTACATCAGTGTCTCTCTTTTTCTCTCCCTCTGTCTCTCTCTGTCTCTCTCTCTCTCTATATATATATATATATATATATATATATGTGTGTGTGTGTGTGTGTGTGTGTGTGTGTGTAACATGTAGAAGTCTGAAATATTTTTTAGCTAGAGACCTGCACAGAACTGGATTAGAGTAGTAAAGTGGATACACCTGGCCCTTCTGAGCCACAGTCATGAGAGACATCTCACAGAGCCATATCGTTTATCACTCTACAAATCTCTCTCAGCACAAACTCCCGCTGCCAAAACATCTACTTCCCTCTTACTCTTTCTGTCCGCCGAGTCCTATCCCAAAACTGTAAATCAAAGAAAAAATAGATATAGTGCAGTTCCCTGCACACAGGAAGGCTGAGGCTGGATCAGGGAGATGAAATACGCCAGCCTGCATTTGGCTGGAGCATCACTAAAACTACTTCAAATTCGGAGAGGCATGGGCAGTTTTGGAGAGTGGGATGCAGGCCAAGTGTTTCTTCTCAGAGTGGGCTAAGACCTAAGTGTTCTGAGTGTAACCTTTCCTCACAAAGATAAAATAACAATGCCACTTGTAAGAAGTATGCATGGGCATGGATGATTTGTCTTCAGTGCTCTGGCACTGATCAACACAGGGCCAGAATTTCTTTCCTTTTCAGTCACTGTCATTCTGTCTCTCTGACTGTCTCTGTGTGCCTTCTTCCCTGGACCCTTTGTGAAATTCAGTGCATGCATCATGAACTCGGTCGTCCTGGTGTTGAAATTTTCCTTTATTTGCCCTTTGGATCACTTATTCTCCTGCATATGGCGTAGTACAAAGTGGAACTGAGGAGACAGCATTCCTGCTGCAGGTAACAGGCATATGTCCATATGCAGATGCAGCTGTCCAGGCCCTCTGTGCTTGACTCCCATTCTCCAGGGTCCTGTGGCAGACACTCATCCTAAATACAGCCCTCCTCAATTTCCTGCACCACATCCTTGTCCTTATTCCATGAGAGCCCAGGTCAAGAGAAGTGAAACTCTACCACCTTGGCACACACATTGTGCTTTCCCTCTATTGGGCCGAATGTAAAGGATCTGTGGTACTGATGGCCACACCAGTGTCCAGATTTTCCATGCAAAACAGAAGCTTCCAGGGTACAGAAAGGGTGTTTTGATGGCTGTGAAATCTCTTTTCCAAGTTCCTCCTGGGGTTTCAAATCCTTTTGAAACCTGAAGTTCTTTCTTGTATCTAGGGAATATTCTTACCTCTGGCCTGAAGGCCCTCCTAACTAGGAGCACAGCTATCCCGGGGTCAGGAGGTCTGCCAGCCTGCTAGCTCCTGGAGGGATTCCTGAGTATGTCCTCAGGCCCTGTTACCAAGTGGTAACAGGTGTTTCCAATTGCCTTTATTAGCAGCAGCCAGACCCTCAGGTGAGGGGCGGGGCTGTGATCTCCACTGGAAGCTCCTAATTCAGCCAATGGAGGCATCCATCTTCCTTTTGTCTCTCAATAGCAAGGGCCCGGGGAGTTTGTACTTCCTGCAAGCAGAGAGACTTTGTATGGGACACTCATGCATGCCTACTTCTGGGAATATCTCTGAGTGTGATGTGTGGACACCAGGACACCATGATCAGGGATGTGAGGCCACAGGAGCAATTGCCTTAGCCTGACCCAAAGGGTAGGTATAAGGGATAGTGTTCATCCACTATTGTTTGGTCGAACACAGTTCCTGTCTATGTGGAAACACAGCTATTTCTGGGTTCTTTCTATGCTTCTAATCTGCTGCCCTGAGCAGTGGACTGAGAGTCTGGAGGCTGAGTAGGCAGCCAAATATGACTGGACAGGCTCATGCCCCTGAATTTTGAGGGATTTCCCAGCTCCCCCGTTGACAGTGTTTGGATGATAGATAGTGAGGCATGGGATTGAATAGGGTACAAAGGAGATTTAGACATGAGAGTCCCTTTGCGTATGCATTCTTGCTTAGCCAGAATCTGGGCTAGCTGGCTAACCCTGACCAGCTTGGTGCTCTGTACATAAGTTGAAGGTGAGGCTGGCTACCTGGCCACCCATGCTCTGAGACTACTATAGGTGAGCTCTGAGCACACACTGATACAGACAGACAGACAGACAGACACACACACACACACACACACACACACATTATTGTCAGGTCTGATAGTATAGCATATGATGAAGGCTGGGGCTGTCTGGGGTCTGTGGGCATGAGAGCTGCTTCTTACAATCTCTACAAGCCAGGTTTGAACCTGTCATCAATGAACACAGTGTAGGAGGTTTTTGAATTCTCACTCTTTCCAGGAGAATTGGCTGGTGGGCGGGCCTTCTAGAGGCTGCCCAATGAGCGTGCTGCAGGGCCGTGTGGGCGGTGCTCAAGGTTGCTGACCAATCAGTGACTATGGGCCTTGACAATGCTGGGCGAGTCCTAGCACACTGGCCAATGATATTGCTGGCAGGGGTTCTGGGCGTGGCCTAGGCCTCTGGCCAATTCGAGCATGGCTGGTGCCCTGTCTGCTGTCCTTCTTAAGTAAGCCCGACAATGGGAGCTGAGAGCTGGCCTTAAAAGGCTGGGCGTGCTTCCAGGAAGTTCGAAGCACGGTTCACCCAGGGCCCTGCCTTGCAGAAGCTGTGCAGTGTTCATGTGTATAACACCATTTGTGCCTGTGCCTCTGTGGATGTGTGTGTGTTTGTGTGTGCTTGTGTGTGTGAGGGAGGGAGAGAGAGAACAACAGAATCACTGTGACACAGGTGATTTTGTGCAAAACACTTGGCACATTCTGATTTACAGCTCAATATTGACACCATTGTATCTGTCCTTGGCCCTTGGTCAATTTTCTTCTTTTCAGATGTAAAGACACTGAAGAGGGAGAGGTTTTTGCCCTGAGGCTTGCACTGGGGATGAGCAGCTGCCCTGTGTGTGTTGCCAGACTAGGAAACTTGTGGTGCCTGTTCATGTGGAGAGTCTCCTGGATGAGTTTCCTCTCAAGCTTTTTTTGCTAGGTCCCATTGGAGCTGCATTTAGCTAATGATTTGGAGATTTTACTCCTTTGGACAATTCTTTTCCTGATGCAGTTTCTCTCCAGGTTTTAGCAATCAATTGTCTGAATGTCATATCACATCCATTGTAGAAAATGACTACATCAGTGTCTTGCTCTCTCTCTCTCTCTCTCTCTCTCTCTCTCTCTATATATATATATATATATATATATATATATATATATATAATGTAGATGTCTGAACATATATTTTAGCGAGAGCCCTGCACAACTCTGGATTCGGGTCGTAATGCAAATACACCTGGACCTTCTGAGCCACAGTCATGAGAGACATCTCAAAGAGCCATTCTTTTACCTCTGCCACTCCACAAATTTCTCTCAGCACAAAATACAGCTGCCAAATCATCAACTTCACTCTTGCTTTTTTATCCACCGAGTCCTATCCCAAAACTGTAAATCAAAGAAGAAATAGACATAGTTCAGTTCCCTGCTCACAGGACAGGCTGAGGCTGGACCGCTGAGATGAAATACGCCATCCTGCATTTGGCAGGAGGATCACTAAAATTACTTCCAATTTGTAGAGGCAAGGGCAGTTTTGGAGAGTGGGCTGCAGGCCAAGTGTTGATTCTCAGCATGGGCTAAGACCTAGATGTTCTAAATGTAACCTTTCTTCACAAACATAAAATAACAATGCCACTTGTAAGAAGTATGAATGGGAATGGAGGGTTTGTCTTCAGTGCTCTGGCACTGATCAACACAGGGCCAGAATTTGTCCTTTTCAGTCACTGTCTTTCCTCTCTCTCTGACTGTCTGTGCGTGCCTTCTTCCCTGTAACCTTAGTGGAAGTAAGTGCATGCATCGTGAACTCGGTTTCCTGGTGTTGAAATTTTCCTTCTTTGCCCTTTGGTTTAGTTACTCTCGTGCTTATGGCGTAGTACAGAGGGGAACTTAGGAGGCAACGTTTCTGCTGCAGGTAACAGCCATATGTCCATCTTGGTCCGAATGTAAAGGATTTGTGGTACTGATGGCCACACCATTGTCCAGATTTTCCATGCAAAACGGAAGCTTCCAGGGTTCGGAAAGAGGGTGTTTTGATGGCTGTGAATTGTCTTTTCCAAGTGCCTCCTGGGGTTTCAAATCCTTTTGAAACCTGCAGTTCTTTCTTGTATCTAGGGAATATTCTCACCTCTGGCCAGAAGTGCCACCCAACTCGGAGCACAGCTATCCCGGGGTCAGAGGGTCTGCCAGCCTGGTAGCTCCTGGAGGATTCCTGAGTCTGTCCTCAGGGCCCAAGTGTAAAAGGTGTTTCAAATTGCCTTTATTATCAGCAGCCACTTGTTCAGGTGATGGGCGGTGCTTGATCTCCACTCGAAGCTCCTAATTCAGCCAATGAAGGCATCCATCTTCCTTTTGTATCTCCATAGCTGGGCCCTGGGTGTTTGTGCTTCCTGCAAGCAGAGCGACTTTGTATGGGACACTCATGCATGCCTACTTCTGGGAATCTCTCTGAGTGTGATGTGTGGACACCAGGACACCATGATCAGGGATGTGAGGCCACAGGAGAAATTGGCTTAGCGGGACCCAAAGGGTAGGTGTAAGGGACCGGGTTCATCCACTATTGTTTGGTCGAACACATTTCCCATCTATGTTGAAACACAGCTCTTTCTGGGTACTTTCTGAGCTTGTAATCTGCTGCCGTGAGTAGTGGACTGAGAGCCTGGAGGCTGAGTAGGCAGCCAAACATGACTGGACAGGCTCATGCCCCTGAATTCTGAGGGGTTCCCCAGCTTCCCACATTGGCAGTGTCTGGATGATAGATAGTGAAACATGGGATAGAATACAGAACTCAGGAGATTTATACATGAGTGTCCCTTTGCGTATGCATTCTTGCTAAGCCAGAATCTGGGCTAGCTGGCTTGCCCTACCAGCTAGGTTCTCTGTATATAAGTTGCAGGTGAGGCTCGCTACCTTGCCACTCATGCTCTGAGACTACTACAGGTGAGCTCTAAGCACACACAGATACACACAGTCAGACAAACAGACAGACACACACACTCACACACACACACATTACTGTCAGGTCTGGTAGTACAGCATATGGTGAAGACTCGGTCTGTCTGGGGTCTGTGGGCATGAGAGCTGCTGCCTTACAATCTCTACAAGCCAGGTTTGATCCTGTCATCAATGAACACAGTGTAGGAGGTTTTTGAATTCTGAGACACTGAAGAGGGAGAGGTTTTTGCCCTGAGGCTTGCACTGGGAACTATCAGTTGCCCTGTGTTTGTTGCCAGACTAGGAAACTTGTGGTGCCTGTCCATGTGGACAGTCTCCTGGATGAGTTCGTTCTCTAGTCTTTTTCGATCAGTCCCGTTGGAGCTGCATATAGCTAATGATTTGGAGATTTTACTCCTTTGGACAATTCTTTTCCTAATGCACAGTTTCTCTCCAGGTTTTAGCAATAAATTGTCTGAATATCATATTGAATCCATTGTAGAAAATGACTACAATGACTATATTAGTGTCTCTCTCTCTCTCTCTCTCTCTCTCTCTCTCTCTATATATATATATATATATATATATATATATATATATGTTACTGTAGAGGTCTGAAAATATTTTTTAGCTAGAGACCTGCACAGTTCTGTATTAGGGTAGTAATGTGGATACACCTGGCCCTTCTGAGCCACAGTCATGAGAGATATCTCACAGAGCCATATCATTTATCACTCTACAAATCTCTCTCAGCACAAACTACCGGTGCCAAATCATCTACTTCCCTCTTGCTCATTTTGTCCACTTAGTCCTATCACAAAACTAAAGCAAAGAAGAAATAGACATAGTGCAGTTCCCTGCACACAGGACAGGCTGAGGCTGGACCAGGGAGATGCAATACGCCAGCCTGCATCTTGGCTGTAGCAACACTAAGACTACTTCCAATTTGGAGAGGTGGGGGCAGTTTTGGTGAGTGTGCTTACGGCAAAGTGTTGCTTCTCAGAGTGGCTAAGACCTAGATGTTCTAAGTGTTGCCTTTCGACAAATCATAAAATAGCAATGCCACTTGTAAGAAGTATGCATGTGCATGGAGAGTTTGTCTTCAGTGCTCTGGCCCTGATCAACAGAGGGCCAGAATTTCAGTCCTTTTCTGTCTCTGTCATTCTGTCTCTCTGACTGTCTCTACGTGCCTTCTTCCCTGGGCCCTTACTGGAATCAGTGCAAGCATCGGGAACTCAGTCATCCTGGTGTTGAAATTTTCCTTTCATTGCCCTTGGGGTTATTTACTCTCCTGCACATGGTGTAGTACAGAGTGGACCTGCGGAGACAGCGTTGCTGCTGCAGGTTCCAGGCATATGCCGATCTGCAGCTGCAGCTGTCCAGGCCCTCTGTGCTTGACTCCCATTCTCCAGGGCCCTGAGGCTGACACTCAGCCTAAATGCAGTCCTCCTCACATTCCTGCACAGCGTCCTTGTCCTTATTCCATGAGAGCCCAGGAGAAGAGAAGTGAAACGCTTTCCCCCTGGCACACACATTGTGCTTTCCCTCTATTAAGCCGAATGTAAAGGATCTGTGGTACTGATGGCCACACCAGTGTCCACATTTCCCACGCAAAATGGAAGCTTCCAGGGTTCAGAAAGAGGGTGTTTTGATGGCTGTGAAATGTCTTTTCCAAGTGCCTCCTGGGGTTTCAAATCCCTTTGAAACCTGAAGTTCTTTCTTGTATCTTGGGAATTTTCTCACCTCTGGCAAGAAGGGCCGTCCAACTAGGAGCAAAGCTATTCCTGGTCAGGAAGTCTGCCAGCCTGCTTGCTCCTGGATGGATTCCTGAGTATGTCCTCAGGGCCCAAGTGGTAACAGGTGTTTCCAATTGCCTTTATTAGCAGCATCCAGGCCCTCAGGTGAGGTTCAGGGTTGTGATCTCCACTGGAAGATCCTAATTCAGCCTATGGAGGCATCCATCTTTCTTTTGTCTTTCCATAGCAAGGGCCCAGGGAGTTTTTGCTTCTTGCAAGCAGAGAGACTTTGTATGGGACACTCATGCATGCCTACTTCTGGGAATATCTCTGAGTTTGATGTGTGGACACCAGGACACCATGATCAGGGATGTGAGGCCACAGGAGCAATTGCCTTACCCAGACCCAAAGGGTAGGTGGAAGGGACCAGGTCCATCCACTATTGTTTGGTGGAACACAGTTCCCATCTATGTTGAAACACAGCTCTTTCTGGGTACTTTCTGTGCTTTTAATCTGCTGCCCTGAGCGGTGGAATGAGAGCCTGGAGGCTAAGTAGGCAGCCAAACGTGACTGGACAGGCTCATGCCCCTGAATTCTAAGGGGTTCCCCAGCTTCCCCTGTTGGCAGTGTTTGGATGATACATAGTGAGGTTTGGGATTGAATAGGAAACTCATGAGTTTTAGACATGAGAGACCCTTTGCATATGCAATCTTGCTTAGCCATAATCTGGGCTAGCTGGCTTGCCCTGACCAGCTAGGTTCTCAGTACATAAGTTGCAGTTGAGGCTGGCTACATTGTCACCCAAGTCTGAGACTACTACAGATGAGCTCTAAGCACAAACAGACACAAACAGACAGACACACACACACACACACACACACACATTACTGGCAGGTCTGGTAGTACAGCATATGGTGAAGGCTGGGGCTGTCTGGTGTCTGGGGGATTGGGAGCTGGTGCCTTACAATCTCTAAAAGACAGGTTTGATCCTGTCATCAATGACCACAGTGGAGGAGGTTTTTGAATTCTGAGACACTGAAGAGGGAGAGGTTTTTGCCCTGAGGCTTGCAATAGGAACTAGCAGCTGCCCTGTGTGTGTTGCCAGACTAGGAAACTTGTGGTGCCTGTCCATGGGGAGAGTCTTCTGGATGAGTTCCTTCTTGAGCCTTTTACGATCGGTACAGTTGGAGCTGCATATAGCTAAGGATTTGGAGATTTTACTCCTTTGGACAATTCTTTTCCTGATGCACAGTTTATCTCCAGGTTTTAGCAATCAACTGTCTTTATGTCATATCGAATCCATTGTGTAAAATGACTATATCTGTGTGTCTCTCTCTATCTCTCTATATATATGTAACTTGTAGAGGTCTGAAAATATTTTTTAGCTAGAGACCTGCACAGTTCAGGATTAGGGTAGTAAAGTGGATACACCTGGCTCTTCTGAGCCACAGTCATGAGAGACATCTCAGAGCCATATCATTTATCACTCTACAAATCTCTCTCAGCACAACCTACCGCTGCCAAATCATCTACTTCCCTCTTGCTCATTGTGTCCACCGACTCCTATCCCAAAACTGGAAATCAAAGAAGAAATAGACATAGTGCAGTTCCCTGCACACAGGACAGGCAGAGGCTGGACCAGGGAGATGCAATGCGCCAGCCTTCATCTTGGCTGGAGAATCACTAAGACTACTTCCAATTTGGAGATGCGAGGGCAGATTTGGAGAGTGTGCTGCCGGCCAGGTGTTGCTTCTCAGAGTGGCTAAACCTACATGTTCTAAGTGTAACATTTCCTCACAAACATAAATAGCAGTGCCACTTGTAAGAAGTATGCATGGGCATGGAGGTTTTGTCTTCAGTGCTCTGGCACTGATCAACACAGGGCCAGAATTAAAGTCATTTTCTGTCTCTGTCATTCTGTCTCTCTAACTGTCTCTGCATACGTGCCTTCTTCACTGGGCCCTTACTGGAAGTCAGTGCATGCATCGTGAACTCAGTCATCCTGGTGTTGAAATTTTCCTTTCTTTTCCCTTTGGATTATTTAGTCTCCTGCACATGGTGTAGTACAGAGGGGAACTGCGGAGACAGCGTGGCTGCTGCAGGTTCCAGGCATATGTCCATCTGCAGCTGCAGCTCTCCAGGCCTTCTGTGGTTGACTCCCATTCTCCAGGGCCCTGAGGCTGACACTCAGCCTAAATGCAGCCCTCCTCAATTTTCTGCACCGCATCCTTGTCCTTATTCCATGAGAGCCCAGATCAAGAGAAGTGAAACTCTATCACCCTGGCACACACATTGTGCTTTCCCTCTATTAAGCCGAATATAAAGCATCTTTGGTACTGATGGCCACAACAGTGTCCAGATTTTCCATGCAAAACGGAAACTTCCAGGGTTCAGAAAGCGGGTGTTTTTATGGCTGAGAAATATCTTTTCCAACTGTCTCATGGGGTTTTCAAATTCTTTTGAAACCTGAAGTTTTTTCTTGTATCTAGGGAATATTAGCACCTCTGGCCAGAACGGCCACACAACTGGGAGCACAGCTATCCCAGGGTCAGCAGTTCTGCCAGCCTGCTAGCTCCTGGAGGGATTCCTGAGTATGTCCTCAGGGCCCAAGTGTTAACAGGTGTTTCCAATTGACTTTATAGCAGCAGCCTGGCCCTCAGGTGAGGTGCGGGGCTGTGATCTTTACTGGAAGCTGCAAATTCAGCAAATGGAGACATCCATCTTTCTTTTGTCTGTCCATAGCTAGGACCCAGGGAGTTTGTACTTCCTGCAAGAAGAGCGACTTTGTATGGACACTCATCCATACCTTCTGGATATGTCTCTGAGTGTGATGTGTGGACACCACAACACCATTATCAGGGATGTGAGGCCACAGGAGCAATTGCCTTAGCCGGACCCAAAGGGTAGGTGTAAGGGACCGGGATCATCCAGTATTGTTTGGTCAAACACAGTTCCCATCTATGTTGAAACACAGCTCTTTCTGGGTTCATTCATGGCTTGTAATCAGCTGCCCTGAGCAGTGGACTGAGAATCTGGAGGCTGAGTAGGCCGCCAAACGTGACTGGAAAGGCTCCTGCCCTTGAATTCTGAGGGGTGCCCCAGCTTACCCTGTTGGCAGTGTTTGGATGATAGTGAGGCATGAGATTGAATCAGGAACTCAGGAGAGGGAGACATGAGAGTCCCTTTGCATGTGCATTCCTGCTTGGCATGATTTTCTGGACAAAGAGAGTCACCAGGGCACTGCTGATCTCTGGCTTGTTTTGTTGGCGATTTCACCTAGGTTTCTGGAGCCTCAGCTTTGTAAATGTCTCTGGCACAAGCCATAGTCTGTCTCCTCATAGCCATGCCAGTATCCCTCAGAGTTGATAATAAAGATACACACACACACACACACACACACACACACACACACACACACACATATATATATATATATATATATATATATATGTACATATATATACATATATATATCAGTTATTTTTAGAATTGTTGACCTTTTTATTTGATCCTTAGGCAGAATTACCACATTTAAAACAGCCTCCTTATTCATAAATATTTGGTCACATAGTTGGAGCAGGATTCACTACAATTTTAAATTATAAACCTTCCAGGAACATTTCCAATAACCTTTCTATCAGTATCCTCATTGTAATTATCATAGCACAGAACTTGCCTCCATTTTCTAGTGTAAGCTTCAATACATATGCATTTCTTTTCATTCTTGGTAATTCTTAATTTGCCTGGACCCTGAAGTGTCAGGGAATTTTTGAAGCAGCCCTCTGTTTCTCAGCAGACGTTTTTTTTATTTTTCTGCTGTAATCAGGTCTTCCTGTGGTCTTTGTTTTTATTTTTTATTTTTTTTCAAATCCTCCTAGATCATCCCCATTTATTTGCATATTTATTTTTTTATTTAGTCCAATATCACATGAGGGGTCTTTTCTTCTGCCTGATAGATTATCTCTTATAATTGAAGGGAATATTTGACACACAATACATTTCCTTTTGCAGATACTACACACTACTACAACTACGACTGCACTGTTTTTGACAGTGACATCAAATGCACAATGGTTTACTATTGCATAGCTCTAGAGAATGCTCACTATTTAACCTACAATATTTTTAACCTCCCAAATATTTATTCTGTTCTTCCTAAGGGGGATGAATGCTTTACAGTCAACAGTTACATGTAATAGTGGGCAAGGGGGCTAATTTTTCCCACTTTCCCTGTATTTCTGTTCTTCACTTGTAACTTTCTTATTGAGGAGAAGGAAACAGTCATAAATTGATAGAGCAGGTCCCAAGCAGAAAGAGAGATAGAGAGACAGCTGCAGCTCTGATTTGCCAGTAGCCCAGCATTTCCCTAGCTAGGTAAGTGGTGACCAGGGGCTCAAAATGGGTCCTGGGATTCCACATAGTTCTCTGGCATTCTTGCTTAGCCAGAATCTGGGCTAGCTGGCTTGCCCTGACCAGCTAGGTTCTCTGTACATAAGTTGCAGTTGGGGTTGGCTACCTTGACACCTATGCTCTGAGACTACCACAGGTGAGCTCTGAACACACACAGAGAGAGACCAACATACACAAATACACACACACACACACACACACACACACACATTACTGTCAGGTCTGGTAGTACAGCATATGTTGAAAACTGGGGCTGTTTGGGGTCTGTGGGCATGAGAGCTGCTGCCTTACAATCTCTACAGGCCAGCTTTGAACTTGTCATCAATGAACACAGTGTAGGAGGTTTTTGAATTCTGGTGTCTTTCCAACTCATCTATTTCTCTTCTCGCCTTCTCTGTCTCTAACTCTCACATTCTCTCACACACTCTATCTTCACTCATTAATATTTTACTTACATACATTTTTTTACGGACAGGCTCAGATATACAAAGAGAGTTACCAGAGAACTGCTGAGCTCTGGCTTGTTGTGTTGGCGATTTCACCTAGGCTACTGGAGCCTCAGTTTGTAAGTCTTTCTGACACAAGCCATATTCTGTCTCCTCATTTCCATGCCAGTATCACTCAGAGATTATAATAAAGTGATTTTTTGCAAAACACTTGGTACATTCTGATTTACCGCTCAATATTGACACCACTGTAGCTCTCCTTGGCCATTGGACACTTTTTTCTTTTCAGATGTAAAGACACTGAAGAGGGATAGTTTTTTGCCCTGAGGCTTGCACAAGGAACTAGCAGGTGCCCTGTGTGTGTTGCCAGACTAGGAAACTTATGATGTCTGTCCATGTGGAGAGTCTCCTGGATGAGTTCCTTCAGAATCATTTTTTGCTGGGTCCCTTTGGAGCTGCATATAGCTAATGATTTGGAGATTTTACTCCTTTGGACAATTCTTTTCCTGATGCACAGTCACTCTCCATGTTTTAGCAATCAATTGTCAGAATGTCATATCGAATCCATTGTAGAAAATGACTACATCAGTGTCTTGCTGTCTCTCTCTCTCTCTCTCTCTCTCTCTCTCTATATATATATATATATATATATATATATATATATATATATATATATATATATATATAACATGTAGATGACTGAAAATATATTTTAGGTAGAGACCTGCACAGCTCTGTATTAGGATAGTAATGCGGATACACCTGGCACTTCTGAGCCACAGTCATGAGAGACATCTCACAGAGCCATTCCTATACCTCTTATCACTCTACAAATCTCTCTCAGCACAAATTACAGCTGCCAAATCATCTACTTCACTCTTGCTCTTTTTCTCCACCGCGTCCTATCCCAAAACTGTAAATCAAAGAAGAAATAAACATAGTGCATATGGCGTAGTACAGAGGGGAACTGAGGAGACAGCATTCCTGCTGCAGGTAATGGGAATATGTCCATCTCCTGCTGCAGCTGTCCAGGCCCTCTGTGCTTGACTCCCATTCTCCAGGGCCCTGTGGCTGACACTCATCCTAAATGCAGCCCTCCTCAATTTCCTGCACCACATCCTTGTCCTTATTCCATTAGAGCCCAGGTGAAGAGAAGTGAAACTCTACCACCCTGGCACACACATTGTACTTTCCCTCTATTGGGCCAAAGGAAAAGGATCTGTGGTACTGATGGCAACAGCAGTGTCCAGATTTTCCATGCAAAACGGAAGCTTCCAGGGTTCAGAAAAAGGGTGTTTTGATGACTGTGAAATGTCTTTTCCCAGTGCCTCCTGGGGTTTCAAATCCTTTTGAATCATGAAGTTCTTTCTTGTATCTAGGGAATATTCTCACCTCTGGCCTGAAGACCCTCCAAACTAGGAGCACAGCTATCCCGGGTTCAGGAGTTCTGCCAGCCTGCTAACTCCTGGAGGGATTCTGGAGTATATCCTCAGGCACCAAGTGGTAACACGTGTTTCCAATTGCCTTTATTAGCAGCAGCCAGGCCCTCAGGTGAGGGGAGGGGCTGTGATCTCCACTGGAAGCTCCAAATTCAGCCAATGGAGGCATCCATCTTTGTTTTGTCTGTCCATTGCAAGGGCCCGGGTAGTTTGTGGTTCCTGCAAGCAGAGCGACTTTGTATGGGACACTCATGAATGCCTACTTCTGGGAATCTCTCTGAGTGTGATGTTTGGACACCAGGACACCATGATCAGGGATGTGAAGCCACAGGAGCAATTGCCTTTGCCGGACCCAAAGGGAAGGTGTAAGGGACCGGGTTCATCCATATTGTTTGGTCAAACACAGTTCCCATCTATGTTGAAACACTGCTCTTTCTGGGTTCTTTCTGGCCTTGTAATCTGCTGTCCACTGAGAAGTGGATTGGGAGCCTGGAGGCTGAGTATGCAGCCAAACGTGACTGGACAGGGTCCTGCCCCTGAATTCTGAGGGGTGCCCCTGCTTACCCCGTTGTCAGTGTTTGGATGATAGTGAGGCATGAGATTGAATCAGGAACTCAGGAGAGGGAGACATGAGAGTCCCTTTGCATGTGCATTCTTGCTTAGCCAGAATCTGGACTACCTGGCTTGCCCTGACCAGCTAGGTTTTCTGTACATAAGTTGCAGATAAGGCTGGCTACCTTCTTACCCATGCTCTGAGACAACTATAGGTGAGCTCTGAACACACATAGACACAGACAGACAGACAGACACACACACACACATTACTGTCAGGTCTGGTAGTACAGCGTATGTTGAAGGCTGGGGCTGTCTGGTGTCTGTGGGCATGAGACCTGCTGCCTTACAATCTCTACAAGCCAACTTTGAACCTGTCATCAATGAACACAGTGTAGGAGGTTTTTCAATTCTCATCTCTTTACAGCAGAAGTGGCTGATGGGCGGGCCTTCCAGAGGCTGCCCAATGCGCATGCTGCAGGGCCATGTGGGCGGTGCTCAAGGTTGCTGGCCAATCAATGACTAGGGTCCTTGACACTCCTGGGCTTGTCCAAGCACACTGGCCAATGAGACTGCTGGCAGGGGTTCTTGGAATGGCCTAGGCCTCTGGCCTATCAGAGCCTGGCAGGCACCCTGTGTGCGGGCCTTCTGAAGGAAGCCCGCCAATGAGAGCTCTGAGCTGCCCTTAAAAGTCTGGGCATGCTTTTAAGAAGTGCAAAGCAGTGTTCAGGATAGGACGCTGCATTGTAGAAGCTGTCCAGTGTGCATGTGTATAACTCCATTTGTGCCTGTGCCTCTGTGGATGTGTGCGTGTGTGTGACTGTGAGAATGTGTGTTTGTGTATGTTTGTGTGTGTGTGAGGGAGGGAGAGAGAGAGAATAACAGAATCACTGTGCCATAGGTGATTATGTGCAAAACACTTGGCACATTCTGATTTACAGCTAAATATGACACCATTATAGCTCTCCTTGGCCATTGGCCACTTTTCTTCTTTTCAGATATGAAGACACTGAGGAGGGAGAGGTTTTTGCCCTGTGGCTTGCACTGGGAACTAGCAGTTGCCCTGTGTGTGTTGCCAGACTAGGAAACTTGTGAGTCTGTCCATGTGGAGTGTTTCCTGGATGAGTTCCTACTCGAGCCTTTTTTGCTCAGTCCCCTTGGAGCTGCATATAGCTAATGATTTGGAGATTTTACTCCTTTGGACAATTCTTTTCCTGATGCACAGTTTCCCTCCAGGATTTAGCAATGAATTGTTTGAATGTCATATCGAATCCATTGTAGAAAATGACTACATCAGTATTTTACTCTCTCTATATATATATGTAACATGTAGAGGTCTGAAAATATTTTTTTAGCTAGAGTCCTGCACAGCTCCGGATTAGGGTAGTAATGAGGAGACACCTGGCCCTTCTGAGCCACAGTCATGAGAGACATCCACAGAGCCATTTGTATACCTCTTATCACTCTACAAATCTCTCTCAGCACAAACTACAGCTGCCAAATCATCTACTTCCCTCTTGTTCTTTTTGTCCACCGAGTCCTATCCCAAAACTGTAAATCAAAGAAGAAATAGACATAGTGCAGTTCCCTGCACACAGGACAGTCTGAGGCTGGACCAGGGAGCTGCAATATGCCAGCCTCCATCTTGGCTGGAGCATCACTAAGACTACATCCAAATTGGAGAGGCGAGGGCAGTTTTGGAGAGTGGGCGGCAGGCCTAGTGTTGCTTCTCAGAGTGGGCTAACACCTAAATGTTCTAAGTGTAACCTTTCCTCACAAACATAAAATAACAATGCCACATGTAAGAAGTATGCATGGGCATAGAGGCTTTGTCTTTAGTGCTCTGGCACTGATCAACACAGGGCCAGAATTTCAGTCCTTTGCTCTCTCTGTCATCCAGTGTCTCTTTGACTGTCTCTATGTGCCTTCTTCACTGGGCCCTTATGGAAGTCAGTGCATGCATTGTGAACTCGGACTTCCTGGTGTTGAAATTTTCCTTTCTTTGCCCTTTGGATTATTCAGTCTCCTGCATATGGAGTAGTACATTGGGGAACTGAGGAGACAGTGATCCTGCTGCAGGTAACAGGCATATGTCCATGTCCAGCTGCAGCTATCCAGGCGCTCTGTGCTTGACTCCCATTCTCTAGTGCCCTGAGGCTGACACTCAGCCTAAATGCAGCCCTCCTCAATTTCATGACCGCATCCTTGTCCTTATTCCATGATAGCCCAGGTCAAGAGAAGTGAAACTCTATCCCCCTGGTGCACACATTGTGCTTTCCCATATTTGGATCCCTGGTACTGATGTCCACACCAGTGTCCAGTTTTTCCACGCAAAACAGAAACTTCCAGTGTTCAGAAAGAGTGTGGTTTTATGGCTGTAAACTGTCTTTCCAAGTGCCTCATGGGGTTTCAAATCCTTTTGAAACCTGAGTTCTTTCTTGTATCTAGTGAATATTCTCACCTCTGGACCAAAAGCCCTCCCAACTAGGCACACAGCTATCCTTGGGTCAGGAGGTCTGCCAGCCTGCTAGCTCCTGGAGCGATTCCTGAGTATGTCCTCAGGTCCCAAGTGGTAACAAGTGTTTCCAATTGCCTTTATTAGCAGCAGCCAGGCCCTCAGGTGAGGGGCGGGGCTGTGATCTCCACTGGAAACTCCTAATTATGCCAATGGAGGTATCCATCTTTTTTTGTGTCTCCATAGAAAGGTCCGGGGAGTTTGTGCTTCCTCCAAGCAGAGCGACTTTGTATGGGACACTCATGGATGCCTACTTCTGGGAATCTCTGAGTGTGATGTTTGGACACCAGGACACTGTGATCAGGGATTGTGAGGCCACAGGTGCAATTGCCTTAGCAAGATCCAAAGGGGAGGTGTAAGGGGCTGGGTTCATCCACTATTGTTTGGTCAAACACAGTTCCATCTATGTTGAGACACAGCTCTTTATGGGTTCTTTCTGGGCTTGTAATCTGCTGCCCTGAGAAGTGGACTGGGAGCCTGGAGGCTGAGTATGCATCCAAACATGACTGGACAGTGTCCTGCCCCTGAATTCTGAGGGGTGCCCCAGCTTCCCCCATTGACAGTGTTTGGATGATAGTGAGGCATGTGATTGAATAGGGAACTAAGGAGAGTGAGACATGAGAGTCCCTTTGCATATGCATTCTTGCTTAGCCAGAATATGGGCTAGCTGGATTTCCCGAACCAGCTAGGTTATAAGTACATAAGTTGCAGGTGAGGCTGGCTACCTTGCCACCCATGCTCTGAGACTGCAATAGGTGAGTTCTGACCACACACAGACACACAGAGAGACAGACAGACAGACACACATTACTGTCGTGTCTGGTAGTACAGCATATGGTGAAGGCTGGGGCTGTCTGTGGTCTGTGGGCATGAGAGCTGCTGCCTTTCAATCTCTACAAGCCTTGTTTGAACCTGTCATCAATGAACACAGTGTAGGAGGTTTTTGAATTCTGGTGTCTTTCCAACTCATCTATTTCTCTTCTTGCCTTCTCTGTCTCTAACTCTCACATGCTCGCACACACTCTATCTTCACTCATTAATATTTTACTTATATACTTATTTTACTGACAGGCCCAGATATACAAAGAGAGTTACCAGAGCACTGCTGAGCTCTGGCTTGTTGTGTTGGCGATTTCACCTAGGCTACTGGAGCCTCAGTTTGTAAGTCTTTCTGACACAAGCCATATTCTGTTTCCTCATTTCCATGTCAGTATCACTCAGAGTTTATAATAAAGTGATTTTTTTGCAAAACACTTGGTACATTCTGATTTACAGCTCAATATTGACACCATTGTAGCTCTCTTTGAACCTTGGTCACTTTGCTTCTTTACAGATGTAAAAACACTGAAGAAGGAGAGGTTTTTGCCCTGAGGCTTGCACTGGGAACTACCAGCTGCCCTGTGTCTGTTGCCAGACTAGGAAACTTGTGGTGCCTGTCCATGTGGAGAGTCTCCTTGATGAGTTCCTTCTCAAGCCTTTTTCGCTCTGTCCCATTGAGCTGCATATAGCTAATGATTTTGAGATATTACTCCTTTGGACAATTCTTTTCCTGAGCAGGTTTTAGCAATCAATTGTCTGAATGTCATATCGAATCCAGTGTATAAAATGACTACATCAGTCTCTCTCTCTCTGTGTCTCTCTCTGTCTCTCTCTCTCTCTCTCTATATATATATATATATATATATATATATATATATATATATATATATATGTAACATGTAGAGGTCTGAAAATATTTTTTAGCTAGAGACCTGCACAGCTCTGGAATAGCGTAAGAATGCGGATAAACTTGGCCCTTCTGATCCACAGTCATGTGTGACATCTCACAGAGCCATTCGTATACCTCTTATCACTCTACATATCTCTCTCAGCACAAACTACCACTGCCAAATCATCTGCTTCCCTCTTACTCTTTTTGTCCACGGAGTCCTATCCCAAAACTGTAAATCAAAGAAGAAATAGACATAGTGCTGTTCCCTGCACTCAGGGCAGTGTGATGCTGGACCAGGGAGATGGAATACACCATTCTGCATCTTGTCTGGAGCATCACTAAAACTACTTCCAAATTGGAGAGGGGAGGGTAGTTTTGGAGAGTGGGCTGCAGGCAAAGTGTTACTTCTCAGAGTGGCTAAGACCTAGATGTTCTAAGTGTAACCTTTGCTCACAAATATAAAATAACAATGCCACTTGTAAGAAGTATGCATGGGCATGGAGGGTTTGTCTTATGTGCTCTGGCACTGATCATCACAGTGCCAGAATTTGAGTCCTTTGCTGTCTCTGTCATTCTGTCTCTCTCACTGTCTCTACGTGCCTTCTTCACTGGGCCTTTATTGGAAGTCAGTGCATGCATCGTGACCTCAGTCATCCTCGTGTTGAAAATTTCCTTTCTTTGCCCTTTGGATTATTTAGTCTCCGCAATACAGAGTAGTACATTGGGGAACTGCGGAGACAACTATCCTGCTGCAGGTTACAGGCATATGTCCATCTCAGGCTGTAGCTTTCCAGGCCCTCTGTGCTTGACTCCCATTCCCCAGGGCCCTGAGGCTGGCACTTAGACTAAATGCAGCCCTCCTCAATTTCCTGCACTGCAACCTTGTCCTTATTCCATGATAGCCCAGGTCAAGAGAAGTGAAACTCTATCCCCGTGGCACACACATTGTGCTTTCCCTCTATTGGGCCGAATGTAAAGCATCTGTGGTACTGGTGGCCACACCAGTGTCCAGATTTTCCATGGAAAACGGAATCTTCCAGGGTTCTGAAAGAGGGTGTTTTGATGGCTGTGAAAAGTATTTTCCAAGTGCCTCATGGGGTTTCAACTCCTTTTGAAACCTGAAGTTCTTTCTTGTACCTAGTGAATATTCTCACCTCTGGCCAGAATGCCCTCCCAACTAGGAGCACAGCTATCCCGGTGTCAGGAGGTGTGCCAGCCTGCTAGCTCCTGGAGCGATTCCTGAGTATGTCCTCAGGGACTAAGTTGTAACAGGTGTTTCCAATTGCCTTTATTAGCAGCAGTCAGGCCCTCAGGTGAGGGGCGGGGCTGTGATCTCCACTGGAAACTCCTAATTCAGCCAATGGAGGCATCCATCTTTCTTTTGTCTGTCAATAGTAGGGCCCAGGGATTTTGTGCTTCCTGCAAGCAGAGCAACTTTGTATGGGACACTCATGCATGCCTACTTCTGGGCATCTCTCTGAGTGTGATGTTTGGACACCAGGACACCATGATCAGGGATGTGACAACAAAGGAGCAATTGCCTTAGCCAGACCCAAAGGGTAGGTGTAAGGGACCGGGTTTATCCACTATTGTTTGGTCAAACACTGTTCCCATCTATTTTGAAACACAGCTATTTCTGGGTTCTTTCTGTGCTTCTAATATGATGCCCTGAGCAGTGGACTGAGATTCGGGAGGCTGAGTAGGCAGCCAAACATGACTGGACAATCTCATACCCCTGAATTCTGAGGGGTGCCACAGCTTACCCTGTTGGCTGTGTTTTGATGATAGTGAGGCAAAACATTGAATCAGGACCTCAGGAGAGGAAGACATGATAGGTCCTTTGCATGTGCATTCTTGCTTAGCCAGAATCTGGGCTAGCTGGCTTGCCCTGACCAGCTAGGTTCTCTGTACATAAGTTACAGATGAGGCTGGCACAGGTGATTTTGTGCAATACACTTGGCACTTTCTGATTTACAGCTCAATATTGACACCATTGTAGCTCTACTTGGCCCTTGGTCACTTTTCTTCTTTTCAGATGTAAAGACACTGAAGAGGGAGAGGTTTTTGCCCTGAGGCTTGCACTGGGAACTAGCAGCTGCCCTTTGGGTGTTTCCAGAGTAGGAAACTTGTGTTGTCTGTCCATGTGGTGAGTGTCCTGGAAGAATTCCTTCTCGAGCTTTATTCGCTAGGTCCCATTGGAGCTGCATATAGCTAATGATTTTGAGATTTTACTCCTTTGGACAATTCTTTTACTGATGCACAGTTTCTTTCCAGGTTTTTGCAATCAATTGTCTGAATGTCATATCGCATCCATTGTAGAAAATGAATACATCAGTGTCTTGCTGTCTCTCTCTCTCTCTACATATATATATATATATATATATATATATATATATATATATATATATAACATGTAGAGTTCTGAAAATATATTTTAGCTAGAGACCTGCACAGCTGTGGATTCGGGTAGTAATGCGGATACACCTGGCCCTTCTGAGCCACAGTCATGAGAGACATCTCAAAGAGCCATTCGTTTACCTCTTGTCACTGTACAAATCTCTCTCAGCACAAACTACAGCTGCCAAATCATCTACTTCCCTCTTGCTCTTTTTGTCCACCCAGTCCTATCCCAAAACTGTAAATCAATGAAGAAATAGACATAGTGCTGTTCCCTGCACACAGGACAGGCTGAGCCTGGACCAGGGAGATGAAATACGCCAGCCTGCATTTGGCTGGAGCATCCCTAAAACTACTTCCAATTTGGAGAGCCAAGGGCAGTTTTGGAGAGTGGGCTGCAGCCCAAGTGTTGCTTCTCAGAGTGGACTAAGGCCTAGATGTTCTAAGTGTAACCTTTCCTCACAAACATAAAATAACAATGCCACTTGTAAGAAGTATGCATGGGCATGGAGGGTTTCTCTTCAGTGCTCTGGCACTGATCAACTCAGGGCCAGAATTTTTGTCCTTTGCAGTCAGTCATTCTGTCTCTCAGACTGTCTCTACATGCCTTCTTCCCTGGATTCTTCTTGGAAGTCAGTGCCTGCATCGTGAACTCAGTCTTCCTGGTGTTGAAATTTTCCTTTCTTTGACCTTTGGATTAGTTAGTCTCGTGCATATTGCATAGTACAGAGGTGAACTGAGGAGACAGACTTCCTGCTGCAAGTAGCAGGCATATGTCCATCTGCAGCTGCAGCTGTCCAGGCCCTCTGTGCTTGACTCCCATTCTCCAGGGCCATGTGGCTTACACTCAGCCTAAATGCAGCCCTCCTCAATTTCCTGCACCGCATCCTTGTCCTTATTCCATGAGAGAAGTGAAAAATCTACAACCATGGCACATGAAGTGATATCTCCTTGTTGTCTTGATTTGCATTTCTCTGACAATCAGAGACTTGGAGCATTTTTTCATGTGTTTCTCGGCCTTTTGGATCTCTTCTGTGGTGAATATTCTGTCCAATTCCTCCCCCCATTTTTGGATGGGGTTATTTGTTGTCTTGTTGTTGAGTCTGGCAAGCTCTTTATATATGTTGATTATTAAACTCTTATCTGATGTATGGCATGTAAAGATCTTCTCCCAATCTGTGAGTGGTCTCTTGATTTGGGTAGTGGTTTCTTTTGCTGTGAAGAAGCTTTTTAATTTAACGTCTTCCCTAGGTTTATACTTGCCTTAGTCTTCCTTGTAATTGGATTCGTTTTATTGAAAATGTCTTTAAAATTTATGCGGAAAAAAGTTCTGCCAATATTTTCCTCTAAGTATCTGATAGTTTCTGGTCTAACATCCAAGTCCTTGATCCACTTGGAATTTACTTTTGTATTTGGTGAAATACAATGGTTCAGTTTCATTCTTCTGCATGTTTCAACCCATTGTTTCCAACACCATTTGTTGAAGAGACTCTGCTTCCCCCATATAATAGTCTGGGCCCCTTTGTCAAAGATTAGATGTCCATACGTGTGGGGCCTCATTTCTGGGCTCTCAATTCTATTCCACTGGTCAGTGTGTCTGTTCATGTTCCAGTACCAAGCACTTTTGATGACAATGGCCCTATAATACAGTTTGAGATTTGGCAGTGTGATGCCTCAGGTTATGTTCTTTTTTCTCAAGATTGTTTTGGCAATTCTAGGTCTTTTCTGGTTCCAGATAAATATTTGTAGCATTTTTTCTATTCTCCTAAAAATGTGCTTGGGATCTCGATGGGGATAGCATTAAATTTGTAGATGTCTCTGGGTAATATATTCATTTTGATGATGTTAATTCTTCCAACCCATGAACATGGAATATCTTTCCACTTCTTTGTATCTTTTTCAATTTCTTTGAGTAGTGACTCATAATTTTCAGTATACAAGACTTTCACTTCTTTGCTTAGGTTTATTCCTAGATATTTTATTGTTTTTGTTGCTATAGAAAAAGGAACTGATTTCTGGATTTCAATTTCTTCTAACTTAGTGTTTGCATAGAGGAATGCCACTGACTTTTGAATGTTAATTTTATAGCCTGACACCTTACTGTATTGCCTGATGATTTCCAAAAGCTTCTTGCTGGATTCCTTAGGTTTTTCCATGTATACTATCATGTCATCTGCAAATAAGGAGAGTTTGACTTCTTCTCTTCCAATCTGTATGCCTTTAATTCCTTGCTCCTGCCTGATTGCTATGGCAAGAACTTCCAACACTATGTTGAATAGTAATGGTGATAGTGGGCAGCCCTGTCTAGTACCTGATCTGAGGGGAAATGCTTCCAGTTTTTCACTATTGAGTATGATGTTGGCTGTAGGTTTGCTATATATAGACTCCACTATCTTCAGGAATTTTCCATCTATTCCTATTTTTTGTAGTGTTTTGATCATAAAGGGATGTTGTATTTTGTCAAAGGCTTTCTCTGCATCTATTGATATGACCATGTGGTTTTTGGTCTTGCTTTTGTTGATGTGGTGGATCACATTGATTTATTTACGTATATTAAAACCAACCTTGCATGCCTGGGATAAACCCCACTTGGTCATGATGAACAATTTTTTTGATATACTGCTGTATCCGGTTGGGTAGAATTTTGTTCAATATTTTCGCATCTATGTTCATCAGAGATATTGGTCTGTAGTTTTCTTTTTTGGTTGTGTCCCTGTCTGCTTTTGGTATCAGGGTGATGTTGGCTTCATAGAAGCTGGCAGGGAGTATTCCGGTGTCTTCAATCTTTTTGAAGACTTTTAAAAGTAGAGGTATTAGTTCTTCTTTGAAAAATTTGTAGAATTCATTTGTAAAACCATCTGGTCCAGGACTTTTATTTTTGGGAAGATTTTTGATAACTGTTTCAATTTCATTAGCTGTGATGGGCCTGTTCATGTTATCCACTTTCTCTTTACTTAGTTTTGGAAGTTGGTAGGTATCTAGGAAATCATTCATTTCTTCCAGGTTCTCTAGCTTAGTGGCATATAGTTGTTCATAGAAGCCTCGCATGATATGTTGAATTTATGCAGTGTCTGTTGTGATTTCTCCTCTTTCTTTTACTATCCGATTTATTTGGGTCTTCTCCCTTTTTTGTTTTGTGAGTCTGGCTAAAGGTTTGTCTATTTTGTTTACTCTTTCGAAGAACCAACATTTACTTTCATTGATCTTTTGTATGGTTTTCCTATTCTCAATGTTATTTATTTCTGCCCTAACTTTAGTAATTTCTGTCCTTCTGGTTGCTTTAGGATTCTTTTGTTGTTCTTCTTCTAGGTCTTTAAGATGTGAAATCAGGCTTTTTATTTGTGCCTTTTCTTGTTTCCTAATGTGTGCTTGTATAGCTATGAACTTCCCTCTTAGGACTGCTTTAGCTGTGTCCCAAATATTTTGATAGCTTGTGTCTTCATTTTCCTTGAACTCTCGAAACATTTTGATTTCTTCCTTGATTTCCTCTTTGACCCAGAAGTTGATAAGAAGTGTACTGTTGAGCTTCCACATTTTGGCACTTTTACTAATCTTTTGTTGATTGTTAAGTGTTAGTTTAATTCCACTGTGGTCTGAGAAGATGCTTGGGATTATTTCAGTGCTCTTGAATAGGCTGATGCTGTCTTTGTGGCCTAACATATGGTCTATCCTTGAGAATGATCCATGTGGAATTGAGTAAAATGTGTATTCCAGTTTCTTGGGATGAATGACTCTGAAAATGTCCAATAGTTCTAGTTTATCTATCTCTTCATTTAGCTCCCTTATGTCTTTACTGATTTCCTGCCTGGATGATCTGTCAAGTTGAGATAGTGGGGTGTTGAAGTCCCCTACTATGATTGTGTTACTGTTAATATATTGCTGTAGCTCTTTCAGTAGAAGTTTGATGTATTTAGATGGCTTCTCATTGGGTGCATAGATATTAGTAATTGTTAAGTCCTCTTGATTGACTGATCCTCTGATCATTAAGTAGTTTCCATTCCTATCTTTTTTAATCTTATCTATTTTAAAGTCTATCATGTCAGATATGAGAATAGTTGTTCCTGCCCTTTTTGTGGGCCATTGGCTTGAATGATAGTTTTCCATCCTTTCACTTTAAGTCTGTGTTTGTCTTGTTGCGTTAGGTGAGTTTCCTGTAGACAACATATTGTTGGGTTGTGTTTTCTGATCCATCTACCTACTCTGTGTCTTTTAATAGGTGAATTCAGGCCATTGACATTTTTTTTCTGAAGTTCTTTCTTGTATCTTGGGAATTTTCTCACCTCTGGCAAGAAGGGCCGTCCAACTAGGAGCAACGCTATTCCTGGTCAGGAGGTCTGCCAGACAGTAATGTCTGTCTGTGTGTCTGTGTGTGCTCAAAAATCACCTATAGTAGTCTCAGAACATGGGTGGCAAGGTAGCCAGCCTCACCTGCAACTTATGTACAGAGAACCTAGCTGCTTAGGGAAAGCCAGGTTGCCCTGATTCTGGCTAAGCAAGAATGCATATTCAAAGGGACTCTCATGAATGGGAGTCAAGCACAGAGGGCCTGGACAGCTGCAGCTGCAGATGGACATATGCTTGGAACCTGCAGCAGACAGACACACACACACACACACATTACTGTCAGGTCTGGTAGAACTGCATATGATGAAGGCTGGGGCTGTATGGGGTCTGTGGGCATGAGAGCTGCTGCCTTACAATCTCTACAAGCCAGGATTGAACATGTCATCAATGAACACAGTGTTGGAGGTTTTTGACTTCTGGTCACTTTCCAACTCATCTATTTCTTTTCTCTCCTTCTGTCTCTGACTCTCACAGGCTCTCACTCACTCTGTCTGCACTCAGTAATATTTTACTTATATCCTTATTTTATTGACAGGTCCAGATATACAAAGAGAGTTGCCAGAGCACTGCTGAGCTCTGGCTTGTTGTGTTGGTGATTTCTCCTAGGCTACTGGAGTCCCAGCTTTGTAAGTCTCTCTGACACAAGCCATATTCTGTCTCCTCATAACCATGGCAGTATCTCTCAGACTTTATAATAAACATATATATATATATATATATCTGTTAGTTTTAGAATTGTTGACCTTTTTATTTGATCTTAATGCAGAATTATCAGATTCATAACATCGTCCTTATTCACAAATAATTGGTTACATAGTTGGAGCAGGATTCACTACAATTATAAAATATAACCTTCCAGGAGCATTTCCAATAGCCTTTCTTTCATTATCCTTATTGTAATTATCATAGCACAGAACTTGTCTACATTTGCTAGTGTAAGCTTCAATACGTATGCCTTTCTTTTTATTCTTGGGAATTCTTAATTTCCCTGCACATTGAAGTGTCAGGGAAGTTTTGAAGCAGCCCTCTGTTTCTCTGCAGACATTTTCTATATTTCTACTTTAATCAGGTCTTCCTGTGGTTTTGTTTTTATTTTTTTCAAATCCTCCTAGATCATCCCCATTCATTTGCATATTTATTTACTTATTTATTCCCATATCACATGAGGGGTCATATCTTCTGCCTGATAAATTTTCTCTTATAACTGAAGGGAACTTTTGACACACAATACATTTCCTTTTTCAGATACTACACACTACTACTACTACTACAGGACGGTTTTTGACAGTGACATCCAATGCACAATGGATTAGTATTGCATGGCTCTAAAGAATGTTCACTATTTAACCTACAATGTTTTTAACCTCACAAATATTTATTCTGTTCTTTCTTGGGGGATGAATGTTTTACTGTCAACATTACATGTAATAGAGGGTTCAGGGGTAATTTTTCCCACTTTCTCTGTATTTCTGTACATCCTTTGTAACTTTCTTACTGAGGAGAAGGAAACAGTCATAAATTGAGAGAGCGGTGCCCAAGCAGGAAGAGAGACAGAGAAACAGCTGCAGTTCTAATTTGACACTAGCCCAGCTTTTCCCGAGCTGGGTAAGTGGTGAGCAGGGGCTCAAAACGGGGTCCTGGGCTTCCACATAGTTCCCTGTCAGCTCCACCAGCTGTGCCTCCAACCCATTCCCCCTTCATTGTCCATGTAAGTATAGATCTTCTCTAGGCACTTCTCACCTTCATATGCCAGAAACTTAATACTTCTCCCCTCCACCCATGAAACTTTGACCTTTTACCTGAGTGCAAAACAGCAACTCCAATCCACGTTATTTCAGGGAAAAGTGTGTGCGTCTCTGTGGGAGGGTTTGTGTGTGTGTGTGTGTGTAAGTGTACATAAGTGTGTTTCAGTTATGATTACCACTCTTGTTTCTTTATTCCTGACGCAGATTCTTAGGAAATGGGTTGTGCAATGACAAAGGAAGTTTCCACTGCACAAGTGGTTTTTCAAATATGAATGGCACATTGGATATTCTGGACACTGTTGTGCATTCTCCCAGTTGGTCCTCAGATGGGTTCTTTCCTTTACTATTTCCATGCTGTGTGTAATTTTCTGTGTAGACTCAAAGAGGAGTGGCATGGGGGAGCTCATCTGCATTCTGCTGTGTGTCCACAAGGTGGCAGAAAACCCCATAGTTGAGTGTAGTGATTCTGTGGAATGATGAGAACTTTGGGATTTGTGGCCCATGGACAGCAAGGTTGAAATTGACGTAGAGTGCCCTAGACATCTGTTCTTTCCTCTGGGGTGGGGGGATCCCCCATTTGGCTTTGCAGGTGGAAGGTGTTTCTCTCTTTGTCTGGGATGACTCTACTGTGAGCTTGTGAATCCCTGTGCTCAGCTGCATTCTGATGGGTGTCCACAAAAGGGCAGCTCCAGTGTGGGACTAAGGCACCATGGGGCAAGTGCCCTGAGGGACTTGGCTATGAGAGTGGAGATAGTGATTATGTGTGTGCCCCAAGAGCATGGCCAGCCTAGCTCAATCAGGCAGTGTCCTAAGGACAGGTACAGCAGGTACAGACAGGAGCTATTGGGTCGTGTTGGCAGAAACAGGGCCTACAGATGATGGCAGACAATTCCCAGGGGCGGGTCTAAGAGACCAGGCCCTCTGAGTCTGAGGGGGAGGGCCCAGTACATATACATAGAGAAGGTGGCCAATTAGAGCAGAGGAACATCACCTTCAGGGGCGTGAACCAAGAGCTGGCCAATGAGAACAGAGGAAAAGTTACGAGGGCGGGACTCAGAGTAGCCTTCTGAAGGAATCCCACCAAGGGGAGCTCAGAGCTGGCCTTAAAAGGCTGGGCGTGCTTCCAGGAAGTGAGAAGCAGGGTTCAGCCCAGGGCCCTGCCTTGCAGAAGCTGTCCAGTGCGCATGTGTATAACTCCTTTTGTACCTGTGCCTCTGTGGATATGTGCGTGCGTGAATGTGAGAGTGTGTGTTTGTGTTTGTTTGTGTGTATGTATGTGTGTGGGAGGGAGACAAATAGAACAACAGAATCACTGTGGCACAGGGGATTTTGTGCTAAACACTTGGCACATTCTGATTTACTGCTCAATATTGACACCATTGTAGCTCTCCTTGGTGCGTGGACACTTTTTTTCTTTTCAGATGTAAAGACACTGAAGAGCCAGAGGATTTTGCCCTGAGGCTTGCACAAGGAACTAGCAGCTGCCCTGTGTGTGTTGCCAGACTAGGAAACTTGTGGTGCCTGTCCATGTGGAGAGTCTCCTGGATGAGTTCCTTCTCAAGACTTTTTCGCTAGGTCCCATTTGAGCTGCATATAGCAAATGATTTGGAGATTTTCCTACTTTGGACAATTCTATTTCTGATGCACAGTTTCTCTCCAGGTTTTAGCAATCAATTGTCTGAATGTCATATCGCATCCATTGTAGAAAATGACTACATCAGTGTCTTTCTCTCTCTCTCTCTCAATATATATATAACATGTAGAGGTCTGAAAATATTTTTTAGCTAGAGAGCTGCACAGCTCAGGATTCAGGTAGTAATGCGGATACACCTGGCCCTTTTGAGCCACAGTCATGAGAGACATCTCACAGAGCCATTCGTTTACCTCTTGATACTCTACAGATCTCTCTCAGCAAAACTACAGCTGTCAAAACATCTACTTCCTTCTTGCTCATTTTGTCCAAGGAGTCCTATCCCAAAACTGTAAATCAAAGAAGAAATAGACATAGTGCAGTTCCGTGCACACAGGACAGGCTGAGGCTGGACCAGGGTGATGAAATAAGCCAGCCTGCATCTTGGCTGGAGCATCACTAAAACTACTTCTAAATTGGAGAGGCAAGGACAGTTTTGGAGAGTGGGCTGCAGGCCAAGTGTTGCTTCTCAGAGTGAACTTGGACTTCCTATTGATGAAATTTTCCTTTCTTTGCCCTCTGGATTATTCAGTCTCCTGCATATGGCGTTATTCAGAGGGGAACTGAGGAGACAGCGATCCTGCTGCAGGTAACAGGCATATGTCCCTCTCCATCTGCAGCTGTTTAGGCCCTCTGTGCTTGACTCCCATTAACCAGGTCCCTGAGATTGACACTCAGCCCAAATGCAGCCCTCCTCAATTTCCTGCACTGAATCCTTGTCCTTAATCCATGAGAGCCCAGGTGAAGAGAAGTGAAACTCTATCCCCCTGGAACACACATTGTGCTTTCCCTCTATTGGGCCAAATGTAAAGGATCTGTGGTACTGCTGGCCATACCAGTGTCCAGATTTTCCATGCAAAACGGAAGCTTCCAGGGATCAGAAAGAGGGTTTTTTGATGGCTGTGAAATGTCTTTTCCATGGGCATCATGGGGTTTCAAATCCTTTTGAAACCTGAAATTATTTCTTGTATCTAGGGAATATTCTCACCTCTGGCCAGAATGCCCTCCCAAGTAGGAGCACAGCTATAATGGGGTCAGGAGGTCTGCCAACCTCTTAGCTCCTGGAGGGATTCCTGAGTATGTCCTCAGGCCCCAAGTGGTAACAGGTGTTTCCAATTGCCTTTATTAGCAGCATCCAGGCCCTCAGTTGAGGGGCGGGGCTGTGATCTCCACTGGAAACTCCTAATTCAGCCAATGGAGGCATCCATCTTCCTGTAGTGTCTCCATAGCAAGGGCCCGGGGAGTTTGTGCTTCCTGCAAGCAGAGGGACTTTGTATGGGACACTCATGGATGCCTACTTCTGGGAATCTCTCTGAGTGTGATGTGTGGACACCAGGACACCTTGATCAGGTATTGTGCGGCCACAGGAGCAAATGACTTAACATGACCTAAAGGGGAGGTGTAAGGTTGTGGGTTCATCCACTATTGTTTGGTCAAATACAGTTCCCATCTATGTTGAGACACAGCTCTTTCTGGGTTCATTCTGGGCTTGTAATCTGCTGTCCACTAAGAAGTGGACTGGGAGCATGGAGGCTGAGTATGAAGCCAAAGGTGACAGGACAGGGTCCTGCCCCTGAATTCTGAGGGGTGCCCAAGCTTCCCCCGTTGGCAATGTTTGGGTAATAGTGAGGCATGAGATTGAATCAGGAACTCAGGAGAACAAGACATGAGAGTCCCTTTGCATATGCATTCTTGCTTAGCCAGAATCTGGGCTAGCTGGCTTTCCCTAACCAGCTAGCTTCTCTGTAGATAAGTTGCAGGTGAGGCTGGCTACCTTGCCACCCATGCTCTGAGACTACTATAGGTGAGTTCTGAGCACACACAGACACACACGGACAGACAGACACACACACACACACACACACACACACACACACATTACTGTCAGGTCTGGTAGTAAAGCATATGGTGAAGGATGGGGCTGTCTGGGGTCTGTGAGCATGAGAGCTGCTGCCTTACAATCTCTACAAGCTAGGTTTGAAGCTGTCATCAATGAACACAGTGTAGGAGGTTTTTGAATCCTGGTCTCTTTCCAACTCATCTATTTCTCTTCTCACCTTCTCTGTCTCTAACTCTCACATGCTCTCACACACTCTGTCTTCACTCATTAATATTTTACTTATATACTTATTTTAATGACAGGCCCAGATATACAAAGAGAGTTACCAGAGCACTGCTGAGCTCTGGCTTGTTGTGTTGGTGACTTCACCTAGGTTACTGGAGCCTCAGTTTGTAAGTCTTTCTGACACAAGCCATATTCTGTCTCCTCATTTCCATTCCGGTATCACTCACAGTTTATAATAAAGTGGTTTTTTTTGCAAAACACTTGGTTCATTCTGATTTACACATCAATATTGCACCATTGTAGCTCTCTTTGGCCCTTGGTCACTTTTCTTCTTTTCATATGTAAAAACACTGAAGAGGGAGAGGTTTGTGCCCTGAGGCTTGAACTGGGAACTACCAGATGCACTGTGTCTGTTGTCAGACTAGGAAACTTGTGGTGCCTGTCCATGTGGACATTCTCTTTATGAGTTCCTTCTCAAGCCTTTTTCGCTATGTCCCGTTGGAGTTGCATATTGTTAATGATTTGTAGATTTTACTCCTTTGGACAATTCTTTTCCTGATGCACAGTTTCTCTCCAAGTTTTAGCAATCAATTGTCTGAATGTCATATCGAATCCATTGTATAAAATGACTACATCAGTGTCTCACTCCCTCTCTCTCTCTCTCTATATATATATATATATATATATAACATGTAGAGATCTAAAAATAATTTTTAGCTAGAGACCTGCACAGCTCTGGATTAGGGTAGTAATGCGGATACACCTGGCCCTTCTGAGACACAGTCATGACATCTCACAGAGCCATTCGTATACCTCTTATCACTGTACAAATCTCTCGCAGCACAAACTACCACTGCCAAATCATCTACTTCCCTGTTGCTCTTTTCGTCCACCGAGTCCTATCCCAAAACTGTAAATCAAAGAAGAAATAGACATAGTGCAGTTCCCTGCACACAGGACATTCTGTGGCTGGACCAGGGACATGCAATAGGCCACCCTGCATCTTGGCTGGAGCATCACTAAGACTACTTCCAAATTGGAGAGGCGAGGGCAGTTTTGGGGAGTAGGCAGCTGGCCAAGTTTTGCTTCTCAGAGTTGGCTAAGACCTAGATGTTCTAAGTGTAACCTTTCCTCACAAACATGAAATAACAATGCCACTTGTAGGAAGTATGAATGGGAATAGAGGGTATGTCTTCAGTGCTCTGGCACTGATCAACACAGGGCCAGAATTTCTGTAGATTTCAGTCACTGTCATTCTGTCTCTCTGACTGTCTCTATGTGCCTTCTTCCCTGGACCCTTCGTGGAAGTCAGTGCATGCATCGTGAACTCTGTCTTCCTGGTGATGAAATTATCCTTTCTTTGTCCGTTGGATTACTTAGTCTTGTGCATATGGCGTAGTACAGAGGGGAACTGAGGAGACAGCATTCCTGCTGCAGGTAACAGGTATATGTACATCTCCAGCTGCAGCTGTTCAGGCCCTCTGTGCTTGACTCCCATTCTCCAGGGCCCTGTGGCTGACACTCAGCCTAAATTCAGCCCTCCTCAATTTCCTGCACCGCATCCTTGTCCTTATTCCATGAGTGCCCAGGTGAAGAGAAGTGAAACTCTACCGACTGGCACACACATTGTGCTTTCCCTCTATTGGGCCAAATGTAAAGGATCTGTGGTACTGCTGGCCACACCAGTGTCCAGATTTTACATGTAAAACGGAAGCTTCCAGGTTTCAGAAAGAGGGTTTTTTGATGGCTGTGAATTGTATTTTCCATGTGCCTCATGGGGTTTCAAATCCTTTTGAAACCTGAAGTTCTTTCTTGTATCTAGGGAATATTCTCACCTGTGGCCAGAATGCCCTCCCAACTAGGAGCACAGCTATCCTGGGTTCAGGACGTCCGCCAGCCTGCTAGCTCCTGGAGGGATTCCTGAGTATGTCCTCAGGTCCCAAGTGGTAACAGATGTTTCCTATTGCCTTTATTAGCAGCAGCCAGGCCCTCAGGTGAGGCGCAGGGCTGTGATCTCCACTGGAAACTCCTAATTCAGCCAATGGAGGCATCCATCTTCCTTTTGTCTCTCCATAGCAATGGCCCGGGTCCCCCGACCAGCAGGGTGGTGAACAGGGGCTAGGAACCCAATGAGACCTGAAATTAATAAATATAAGACACAAAGAATGACAGCAAGTCAAGTTTCCGATCAAGTTGTAAAATTTTATTGTGAACACAGGTATTATAAGGCTTTGGGGAAGGAGAGGGCATGCTGGAGGAGGGGGGAGGGGGAGCAAAATTCAAGGAGGAATGTTTCTTGCACCAAATGGCTGGATCCAAACTTTGTGTTGACTCACTTGTGTTGACTCACTTGATCACTGATAAATGGTTTACCTAAGGGGAAATGTCCTGCCCAGGGGGGAATTAACACTTGTCTTGAGGGGTTCCTTTGTCTCAAAGCTTATCATCTGTCAAGCAGAGAAATGGCTCATGGCATATCCTCCTTTTGTTATAATTTTAAATTGAGGCAGGCAATGGGGGTGAGGCGCAGAGACCCTAACTGCAGGTTTGGTGGGCATTACCACAGGATGGAAGTATTGACCTGATTCCTCCCGCGAGGTGGGTGCAAAACCAACCTTCCTGCATCTTATAAGGCTCTTGGTGTCTTTTTGGGCATGGGAGGCAGAGCCACAGTTTCTAGGGAAACAATTTTTGTTGCTGACACCAACCTCCATGCAAATCAGGTTTGCTTCACTGGGGACTCAGAGGCGGACTATTGGGTCATTCCCCTGCAGTGCTTTGCCTTGCACCCCTTACTGGTGTCCTTGTCCTGCTATGGTTGGATGTCTCAATGCATAATTCTGAGTTTTATGCCATCCGAAAAGGGGGTATGACATCCTCAGGTTCATCCAGGCTTCTGTCAGCTAAATCAGGTCTGTGATAATGTATTTGCAAAGGTTTTGATGCCAAGGAATAGCACGTTTAACCCTTTTTTTCCTGGCAAGGCCACTGCTCTACACTGACTGTGTTATTAGAAAGTCAGTTCAAGGATGGAATTAAATTAACAAACAGTGGCAGTTGATATTGGGGTGCTGGTAATATCTACAATTTTCACAAGAGTGAGAGAGACTGCAGAGGCATTTCACCATGTCTATATATCTCAGAAAATCTTTTAATTAATGAATTGTTGTTGATATTAGCTATCAGAAACTGTCCTATATTTTACTCTGGTAAAGGTGTGCCAACTCTATGAGTCGGGATCTTTAAAACCACATTTAGCTTAACTAAATCTTATTTAAAACTTAAAACAACCTTTAGTTACTTAGGGGTTAACACACATTAATGAAAACAAGGTTAGCACAGACTTAAAACATACATTCTTGGTGAAAGGAAAATTTTCCCTTTGAAAAACCGCTTTGGTTTTTGGAATTCTAACTCACAGCCTATCTACCCAGGAGGGGCGTTTGTGGCTAGGGAATGATTGACTGCAGTCTTTGCCAATCTGTGGAGCAGGGGCTCTGTGCCGTGATTGGCTTTGAGGGCGGAACAGGCGGACTTAGTTTACCGCTGCACTGCCACACAGAGAAAAATCTTTGAAAATTTTTTTCTGGGTGGAGGTACATTTTACAGTTTTAAAGAAAGTGGTCTAATAAGTATTATTGGCAAAGTCAAGGACCGGAGCACAAAACGGAGGGGCGGTGGTGTAGGGAGGCAGTCTGGACAAGGAAGAGCATAGGGGTTAGGGTTAGCCAGTTTGAGCCTGGCTCCAAGTAACAGGGAAAGCCAAAACCGGGTTTGATTTGGATGGTTTAGTCTTAGTTTTAGTTTTAGGGAATGGGTTTTTTGGTGTGGCTAAAAATGTAAGCTCTTCTGTAACTGCAGCTATTTCTTTCATTAATTGAAGCTGCTCTCTCTGGTCAGCATGGACCTTGCGGAGGGTGGAAATTCCTGTAAGGGCTCCTGAGCCTGCCCAGCTGACAGAAGGATTGTCAAGGAGAGGGTCAGACTGGAGAGCAGGGGCACGGATATAGGGAGGGGAATTAAAGGGAGGAGGACACCAATCAGGATTGTAGTATCTGGCAGCCTCTTTTTCTAGCAAAGCCTCATTCTCAACGGGAAGTGCTTCAGGAGAATGAGAGTTTTGTAAAACTGGATAGAGGCGGGGGAAAGAATGCTGGGTTTCATTCTCATGTGAATTAGCAATAGGAGAGTCAATGGAGGGAACTTTAATAAGTGCAGTGGGACCTGTAGGGAGGGGAATAGGGCTTTTACTTTCATCAGGTGCTGGGAGGCTTTTATTTTGACTGGGTACTGGGGGATCAAGATCAATAATCACAGAAGGGCATGGGGATGGGGACTTTGTCCTGGACGGCGGACTAGAAAGTTGCTGGAGGACCTTTTCACCCTCTGTAATAAGGTTTTTAATATCAGGGTGGTTATTATAGATTTTTAAGATATCATTAATTAAATTCCAGTAACAAAAGGCAGAAACAGGTACACGTTCAGGACCAAAAGACTGATAGTGATCCTTAAGACAGTCACCAATTCTCCTCCAACGCTTCTCATCTATAGTTCCTTCCTGGGGGAACCAGGGGCAAATATTTCCAATATAATCTAAAAACTTATTTAATTCTTTATTTTTAACCCTATTTCTTCGTGTCTTGAGTGACTCCTTGAGTCCTTTAATGAATGAATAGTTTGCTGAATTCATGTCCCATGGTATTGCTTACATCAGCCGCTATGACACTCTCCTCCAGATGCTACTCACGGTTGGGTATGTCCATGGCAATCTATGCAAGTCTTTGCATTACCCCCCTTGGGCTGCAGTGACTCAGTGACTTCCGGTAGGCCTACCCTCTCGATCAGCAGAGTTTCTAGGTCCAGAAGTCTTCTTCGCCCCACGTTCTGGGCGCCAGAATGCCCGGACAAGCAGGGCGATGAACAGGGGCTAGGAACCCAATGAGACCTGACATTAAGGAACATGAGACACAAAGAATGACAGCAAGTCAAGTTTCTGATTAAGCTGTAAAATTTTATTGTGAACACAGGCATTATAAGGCTTTGGGAAGGAGAGGGAATGCTGGAGGAGGGGGAAGGGGGAGCAAACTTCAAAGAGGAATGTTCCTTGCAACAAATGGCAGGAACCAAACTGTGTGTTGACTCACTTGTGTTGACTCAATTGATTACTGATAAATGGTTTACCTAAGGGGAAATGGCCTGCCCAGGAGGGAATTAACACTTTTCTTGAGGGGTTCCTTTGTCTCAAAGCTTATCATCTATTAAGCAGAGAAATGGCTCCTGACACCCGAGGAGTTTGTGCTTACTGAAAGCAGAGCAACTTTGTATGGGAAACTCATGGATGCCTACTTCTGGGAATCTCTCTGAGTGTGATGTGTGGACACCAGGACACCATTATCAGGGATTCTGAGGCCACAGGAGCAATTGCCTTAGCCGGACCCAAAGGGGAGGTGTAAGGGGCTGGGTTCATCCACTATTGTTTGGTCAAACACAGTTCCCATCTATGTTGGAACACTTTATGGGTTCTTTCTGGGCTTGTAATCTGCTGCCATGAGAAGTGGACTGGGATCCTGGAGCCTGAGTATGCAGCCAAAAGTGACTGGACAGGGTCCTGCCCCTGAATTCTGAGGGGTGCCACAGCTTCCCCCGTTGGCAGGGTTTGGATGATAGTGAGGCATAAGATTGAATCAGGAACTCAGGAGAACAAGACATGAGAGTCCCTTTGCATATGCATTCTTGCTTAGCCAGAATCTGGGCTAGCTGGCTACCCCTAACCAGCTAGGTTCTCTGTACATATGTTGCAGGTGAGGCTGGCTACCTTGACACCCATGCTCTGAGACTACTATAGGTGAGATCTGAGCACACACAGACACACACAGTCAGACAGACAGACAGACACACAAACACACACATTACTGTCAGGTCTGGTAGTACAGCATACGGTGAAGGCTGGGGCTGTCTGCGGTGTGTGGGCATGAGAGCTGCTGCCTTACAATCTCTACAAGCCAGGTTTGAACCTGTCATCTATGAACAAAATGTAGGAGGTTTTTGAATTCTGGTCTCTTTCCAACTCATCTATTTCTCTTCTCCCCTTCTCTGTCTCTAACTCTCACATGCTCTCACACACTCTGTATTCAATCACTAATATTTTACTTATATACTTATTTTACTGACAGGCCCAGATATACAAAGAGAGTTACCAGAGCACTGCTGAGCTCTGGCCTCCTTATTCATAAATAATTGGTCACATAGTTGGAGCAGAATTCACTACAATTATAAATTAGAAACCTTCCAGGAGCATTTCCAATAGCCTTTCTATCAGTATCCTTATTGTAATTATCATAGCACAGAACTTGCCTCCATTTTCTAGTGTAAGCTTCAATAACGTATGCGTTTCTTTTCATTCTTGGTAATTCTTAATTTGCCTGGACCATGAAGTGTCAGGGAATTTTTGAAGCAGCCCTCTGTTTCTCAGCAGACGTTTTATATTTTTCTGCTGTGGTCTTTGTTATTATTTTTTTTTTCAAATCTTCCTAGATCATCCCCATTTATTTGCATAATTATTTATTTATTTAGTCCAATATCACATGAGGGGTCATTTCTTCTGCCTGATAGATATTCTATTATAATTGAAGGGAACTTCTGACACACAATACATTTCCTTTTGCAGATACTACACACTACTACAACTACTACTGCACTGTTTTTGACAGTGACATCCAATGCACAATGGAGTAGTATTGCAAGGCTCTAGAGAATGCTCACTATTTAACCTACAATGTTTCTAACCTACCAAATATTTATTCTGTTCTTCCTTGGGGGGTGAATGGCTTACAGTCAACAGTTACATGTAATAGTGGGCAAGGGGGGTAATTTTTCCCACTTTCCCTGTATTTCTGTACATCACTTGTAACTTTCTTCTTGAGGAGAAGGAAACAGTCATAAATTGATAGAGCAGGGCCCAAGCAGGAAGAGAGACAGAGAGACAGCTACATCTCTGATTTGCCAGTAGCCCAGAATTTCCCTAACTGAGTAAGTGGTGACCAGGGGCTCAAAATGGGGTCCTGAGATTCCACATAGTTCTCTGGCATTCTTGCTTAGCCAGAATCTGGGCTAGCTGGCTTGCACTGACCAACTAGGTTCTCTGTACATAAGTTGCAGTTGGGGTTGGCTACCTTGACACCCATGCTCTGAGACTACTACAGGTGAGCTCTGAACACACACAGACACACACACAGAGAGAGAGAACAACACACACAAAAATCCACACACACACATTACTGTCAGGTCTGGTAGTACAGCATATGGTGAAAGCTGGGGCTGTTTGGGGTCTGTGGGCATGAAGGCTGCTGCCTTACAATCTCTACAAGCCAGGTTTGAACCTGTCATCAATGAAACAGTGTATGAGCTTTTTGAATTCTAGTCTCTTTCCAACTCATCTATTTCTCTTCTTGCCTTCTCGGTCCCTAACTCTCACTTGCTCTCACACACTCTGTCTTCACTCATGGTACTCAATGCTGCAGGCCTATCACTGACTAGGGGCCCTGACCATCGTGGGCGTGTCCAAGCACACTGGCCAATGGGATTGCTGGCAGGGGTTCTGGGCATGCCATAGGCCTCTGGCCTATCAGAGCACGGCTGGCGCCCTGTGTGCAGGCCTTCTGAAGGAAGCCCGCCAATGAGAGCTCAGAGCTGCCCTTAAAAGGCTGGGCATGCTTCCAAGAAGTGAAAAGCAGGGTTCAGGACTGGACCCTGCTTGCAGAAGCTGTCTAGTGCGCATGTGTATAACTCCGTTTGTGCCTGTGTCTCTGTGGATGTGTGTGTGTGACTGTGAGAGTGTGTGTTAGTGTGTGTGTGTGTGTGTGTGAGAGAGAGAGAGAGAGAGAGGGAGAGACAGAGAAAAACAATCACTGTGGCACAGGTGATTATGTGCAAAACACTTGGCACATTCTGATTTACAGCTCAATATTGATACCATTATAGCTCTCCTTGGCCATTGGCCACTTTTCTTCATCTCAGATGTGAAGACAATGAAGAGGGAGAGGTTTTTGCCCTGTGACTTGCACTGGGAACTAGCAGTTGCCCTGTGTGTGTTGCCAGACTAGGAAACTGTGAGCCTGTCCATGTGGAATATCTCCTGGATGAGTTCCTACTAGAGCCTTTATTGCTCAGTTCCCTTGGAGCTGCATATAGCTAATGATTTGGAGATTTTACTCCTTTGGACAATTCTTTTCCTGATGCACAGTTTCCCTCCAGGTTTTAGCAATCAATTGTTTGAATGTCATATCGAATCCATTGTAGAAAATGACTACATCTGTATCTCTCTCTCTCTCTCTCTCTCCATATATATATATATATATATATATATATATATATATATATATATATATGTAACATGTAGAGGTCTGAAAATATTTTTTAGCTAGAGTCCTGCACAGCTCTGGATTAGGGTAGTAATGAGGATACACCTGGCCCTTCTGAGCCACAGTCATGAGAGACATCTCACAGAGCCATATCGTTTATCACTCTACAAATCTCACTAAGCACAAACTAACTCTGCCAAATCATCTACTTCCCTCTTGCTCTTTTTGTCCACCGAGTCCTATCCCAAAACTGTAAATCAAAGAAGAAATAGACATAGTGCAGATCCCTGCACACAGAACAGTCTGAGGCTGGACCAGGGAGATTCAATATGCCAGCCTACATCTTGGCTGGAGCATCACTAAGACTCCTTCCAATTTGGAGAGGCAAGGGCAGTTTTAGAGAGTGGGCTGCTGGCCAAGTGTTGCTTCTCAGAGTGGGCTAAGACCTAAATGTTCTAAGTGTAACCATTCCTCACAAACATAAAATAACAATGCCACTTGTAAGAAGTATGCATGGGCATGGAGGGTTTGTCTTCAGTGCTCTGGCACTGATCAACACAGGGCCAGAATTTCAGTCCTTTTCTGTCTCTGTCATCCTGTGTCTCTTTGACTGTCTTTACGTGCCTTCTACACTGGGCCCTTATGGAAATCAGTGCATGCTTCCTGAACTCGGACTTCCCGGTGTTGAAGTTATTCTTTCTTTGCCCTTTGGATTATTCAGTCTCCTGCATATGGCGTAGTGCATTGGGGAACTGAAGATACAGCGATCCTGATGCAGGTAACAGGCATATGTCCATCTCCAGCTGCAGCTATCCAGGACCTCTGTGCTTGACTCCCATTCTCCAGGGCCCTGTGGCTGACACTCAGCTTAAATGCAGCCCTCCTCAATTTCCTGCACTGCATCCTTGCCCTTAATCCATGATAGCCCAGGTCAAGAGAAGTGAAACTCTATCCCCCTGGCACACACATTGTGCTTTCCCATATTGGAATCTGTGGTACTGATGGCCCCACCAGTGTCCAGATTTTCCACATAAGTTGCAGGTGAGGCTGGCTATCCTGCCACCCATGCTCTGAGACTACTGCAGGTGAGCTCTGAGCACACACAGACACACACAGTCAGACAGACAGACAGACACACACACACACACACACACACACACACACACACACACATTACTATCAGGTCTAGTAGTAAAATATATGGTGAAGGCTGGGGCTGTCTGGGGTCTGTGGGCATGAAAGCTGCTGCCTTACAATCTCTACAAGCCAGGTTTTAACCTGTCATCAATGAACACAGTGTAGGAGGTTTTTGAATTCTGGTCTCTTTCCAATTCATGTATTTTTCTTCTCGCCTTCTCTGTGTCTAACTCTCACATGCTCTCATACACTCTGTCTTCACTCACTTATATTTTACTTATATACTTACTTTACTGACAAGCCCAGATATACAATGAGAGTTACCAGAGCACTGCTGAGCTCTGGTTTGTTGTGTTGGCGATTTCACCTAGGCTACAGGAGCATCAGTTTGTAAGTCTTTCTGACACAAGCCATATTCTGTCTCCTCATTTCCATGCCAGTGTCACTCAGAGTTTATAATAAAGATATACATACATATATATACATATGTATTTATATATCTGTCATTTCTTGAATTGTCGACCTATGTATTTGACCTTAATTCAGAACTACCGCATTTATAACAGCCTAGTTTTTCAGAAATAATGGCCATATAGATGGAGCAGCATTCAATTTTAAAAAATTTTAAAAGAGCTCGTCCCTGAGCAGTTGTCCTTGGGACACATTCGTCATTCTCGAAACCCATGGAATACTCCTGTCTTTGTGATTAAAAAGCGCTCGGGAAAATGGCGCCTCCTTCAAGATCTCCTTGCAGTAAATAAAACCATGCAGGTCTGGGGCTCCCCCCAAAGGGGTTTGCCTCTTGATTCTGCAATTCCCACGGGAATTCCAATCATAGCTATTGATGTACAAGATTGTTTTTTCTCTATCCCCTTGCATCCGTGCGATTGTAAAAGTTTTGCCTTCTCTGTTCCATCTATTAATAACGCCAGCCCTGCTGATAGATTTGAATGGGTGGTGCTGCCCCAGGGTATGGCCAATAGTCCTACAATTTGTCAGGAGGCTGTTAAATCTGCCCTTGTCCCATATATTCATAAGGGCCTTAATATTTTTCATTATACAGATGATATTTTAATATGGGGAAAATCAGATACATATCTCTATGCCTTACATGATTTTCTCACTCCTGCATTAAAGAAAAGTGGCCTTAATGTAGCCCCTGAGAAGATACAGCTAATCCCTCCAATATCCTTCCTAGGTTTAGAGATTTCTCTAATGCAAATTCTTCCCTTAAAACCTAATGTTATCTTCCCTTCTAACCTTACTCTTGCTTCTTTACAAAGTTTTCTAGGAAATATAAATTAGATTAGGCAGTATCTCTATCTGCCCACAAGCTGCCTCCAACCACTGTTTGACCTGTTGAAAGGAAACAAACAGCCCTCTTCAAAACGTAAGTTAACTCCTGAGGCCTCCTTGAAACTGGAAAGGGTTAACCAGGCCCTCCAGGACATGCACCTTGTTCGATTCTCCCCCACCTCTCCGGTAAACCTTCTAATCTTCAACTCCACCCCCATAGTAGTTAGGGGCACTGTGGCAAGACCATGGGGTTCTCGAATGGCTTCACACGCCAGTAGGAGTAGCTCCAAGACTCCTCACTGAGATAGACGCGTTAGCATTCATGGTTCGCCAAGGGATAAATAGGTCTGTGCAGGTCTTAGGGAAAGATTTTTGTTCCCTCTGGAATATTACTCATACCACGGGCATTCCCTACAATCCACAGGGACAAGGCATTGTCGAGAGGGTCCATCAAACTCTGAAGACTCAACTAAAGAAAGATAAAGGAGGAACATATTCCCCCAATATCCAGCTAGCAAAAGCCTTAACTACATTAAATCTCTTTAATATTTACAATAACTCGGCCTATCCCCCTATTATTCTCACTGGCTAACACCATCTACCCTCCCATCTATTAAGGTGAAATGGAGAGACCCACTCGATAAAATTTGGAAAGGGCCTGACCCATTATTGACCATGGGAAGGGGTTTCGCATGCATTTTCCCTCTAAATTTCTCTAAACCTGTCTGGATTCCTGCCCGCCATGTCTGACAATACCCACAGGTTGGTGCTGTTATTCCTGAAGAACAAGAAATACTACAAGAGGACCAGATGCAGGATACATCCCAGGACCCGTAATACTACATGGCAGAACCTATAAATTCTGGCTCACAGAGACCTCTCTCCTACCCTTTCCCTGTATGACTTATGTTATTACTGGCCAGTTGTTTTTGTGAGTGAGTGTGTTGAATGACAAAAAAAAAACAACTTTATTTTTGCATGACCCATATGCTTTGAGTACTCTAAAAGGTAATTGGCTTTATATAAAAATGCTGGACGCAGCCAAAGTTTCTGGAGACGTCCAGAAACATTCCAAATTTTTTTCTTTCTCCCTCTTTTGAATTTTATATATAGTTTTGGTATATATGTAAGTGTTTAGTCTTAAACTGTGTGGCTAATGACAGATTTAAATTTGTTTTTAAATAATGTGTTTTTATAACAAAAGTTCTTTTCCTCCAGTTTGTTATAAATAAATGTTTATGGATATGTCTCAAGTTTGGTAACACTAAATTAACCGTCAAAAGTGTAACCCTACAGCTACGCTTTTACCAGACAAGGTAAAAATTAATTTATTAAGGTAACTTAGTATTTAGGTAAAAGTCTAAATTTTCAATGTGACTATTCATTCCCAAAACTAAACTATATAAATTTTATATACAGGACACCTTTGAAGGGCCCCCAAAGGTGCCCTGTAAACCATCCTGTGGAAATTAATCCACAACAGATCTTGCATCAATCTGGCACTGTAAACGTTAAAATCATTGTCATGTATATGTGTTAACTCTCTAAGCAATTTGAGTCTGTTTAAAATACATATTTTAGCTAAAATTTGTCTCAAGATCCTGCGGTAGAGGCTGCTACAGGAGGTCACATTAGATGACCTTTAAATAAAATCATAAAGAGATTCCTAAACCAATTATAATCATCGAAGTATCAACTTTAACAAACCTATAACTTGTTACAAGTTCAAATTAACCACGAGAAGCAGATGGTTTGTGTTTCGTTCACAGGAATCCCGGAAAAACCATTTGAACCCCTGCACACCCTGATGTCACCCACTAGATGACACGACTACTGTGGCAAACCACCTGAAACCCTAGATGTCACTCAACGCGATCTGAAGAACCTGATACACAGATTCCAAGGACAGAACTTTCTTCATGCCTGGTTCCCGTTCCTGCTTCTGACCTGCTTGTCACGTGTTGGCAGTTCCAGCTGGCTATCTACAGAAAAGCAACATTCCAGCGGCTGACCTCCCTCATGCAGCGTTGCATCCCTTGCCAATTCTTCCCCTAGCCATCTACTTCGGACTGAGACTTGTATCGGACTTTCTGACATACCCTATATACATTTTACACAATTTTGAAGCAGCTTATTTCCCTTCAAGCTGCTGGTTTTTCATAGACTGATCCTGAGTAATTCATAGACTTTACAGACTATTGCCTTGAGGACTATACAATGCCAAATAGCCCCTCTGTTTGGTGGGTCATTCCTCCCGCCTCCCCCTCATTATGTACCCTTGCCTCTTTCCCCACCCAAGCAGGGAATGTTCCTTTACACACCAATCCTTCCCTTCACACCACACTGGCTTTTACTACTCCCCTAATTGTCCCTTCCTATTTTGTTATATCATTTAGGCTTATGCCCAAAAGTTTTCTGCCCCATGATAGTCTTTTACAGACTTTGTACATCTTATGCAATTACTAGATAGAAAGATAGAAAAGATGTAGAGATATTGTGAAGAGATGGTTGAGCAGGCTGCACTTAAACCTATGAGATGAGGCTCTCCAGTTAAGTCTCTCTCTCTAAAGAGGGGTTGAGCACAGGAGGACGCATAAATCTCACAAGGTTCGTAGCCATTTAAGCCATCCTCTACAGAAAGTCCTATATCTTCCCACCTGAGCATGGCATTCCTCTAAAACATTTAAGCCTGCTCCATTCCATTTTTCTTTACTGTGTCTATTTAGATATAAAGGGGTAGGAGGAGATGTTGCTGAGGAGTTATTCTGATGCAGTCTCCACCCCCAGGTATTTCTACACCCCACAAAATCCTAGAATGCCCCCTTTCAACCAATCCTGGCCCTACATGTCACCATGGTTGTCGCCCAATAAAAAGCCCCCTCACCCCCTCTCTCTCTGGGCTCTCAGCTCTCCCTCTCTGAGGTCTGGATCCTGCTCTCCCCCCCGTGGTCAGATAGTGGGGACAGCCATTGTCGGCTGGATCCACATGGTTAGACCAAACCCCGCATCCTATAATAAAAATTTGTGTACCCCTTTGCTCTGGACATCCACTCTCTTCTCCGCGGTGCAGCCCGAAACCAGGCCACCACCACAACAATATATTTAGTCTGATATCACATAAGGGGTCATTTCTTCTGCCTGATAGATTTTCTCTTATAATTGAAGGGAACTTTGGACACACAATACATTTCCTTTTGCAGATACTACACACTAATACAGCTACTACTGCACTGTTTTTGACAGTGACATCAAATGCACAATGGATTAGTATTGCATGGCTCTAAAGAATGTTCCCTATTTAACCTAAAATGTTTTTAACCTCCCAAATATTTATTCTGTTCTTTCTTTGGGGATGAATGGTCTACTGTCAACAGTTATATGTAATAGTGGCTATGGGGGTAATTTTTCCCACTTTCCCTTTATTTCTGTATGTCATTTGTAACTTTCCTATTGAGGAGAAGAAAACAGTCATAAATTGAGAGAGCAGGGCCCAAGCAGAAAAAGAGACAGAGAGACAGCTGCAGCTCTGATTTGCCACTAGCCCAGCTTTTCCCTAATTGAGTAAGTGGTGAACAGGGGCTCAAAATGGGTTCTTGGTCTTCCATATAGTTCTCTGGCATTCGTGCTTAGCCAGAAAATGGGCTAGCAGGCTTGCCCTGACCAGCTAGGTTTTCTGTACATATGTTGCAGGTGAGGCTGGCAACCTTGACACCAATGCTCTGAGACTACTACAGGTGAGCTCTGAGCACACACAGACACACACAGTCAGACAGACAGACAGACACACACACACACACATTACTGTCAGGTCTGGTAGTACAGCATATGGTGAAGGCTGAGGCTGTCTGGAGTCTGTGGGCATAAGAGCTGCTGCCTTACAATCTCTACAAGCCAGGTTTGAACCTGTCATCAATGAACACAGTGTATGAGGTTTTTGAATTCTGATGTCTTTCCAAATCATCTATTTCTCTTCTCACCTTCTCTAACTCTCAATTTCTCTGGCTGGCTGGGGGCGTGTCCCTGGGACAACAGGCCAATCAGAGTCGAGCTGATGTGGTTGGTGGGCGGGTCTTCCAGAAGCTGCCAAATGAGCCTGCTCCAAGGCCCTGTTGGCGGTGCTTAAGGCTGCTGGCCAATCACTGACAAGGGGCCCGGACCCTCCTGGGGATGTCCAAGCACACTGGCAAATGAGATTGCTTGCAGGGGTTCTGGGCGTGGCCTGGGCCTCTGGCCTATCAGAGCATGGCTGGCGCCTTGTGGGCGGGCCTTTTGAAGTAAGGCGGACTATGGGAGCTCAGAGATGGCCTTAAAAGGCTGGGCGTGAGGGAGTTGGGCTGTAGCGCAGCGGGTTAAGCGCAGGTGGTGCAAAGCACAAGGACCAGCATAAGGATCCCGGTTCGAACCCCGGCTCCAACCTGCAGGGGAGTCGCTTCACAGGTGGTGAAGCAGGTCTGCAGGTGTCTATTTTTCTCTCCCCCTCTATGTCTTCCCCTCCTCTCTCCGTTTCTCTCTGTCCTATCCAACAACGACGACAACAACAATAATAAATACAATAATAAAAAACAATAAGGGCAAGAAAAGGGATTAAATAAATGAAATAAAAAATATTTTTAAAAAGGCTAGGCGTGCTTCCAGGAAGTGCGAAGCAGGGTTCAGCCCAGGACCATGCCTTGCAGAAGCTGTCCAGTGTGCATGGGTATAACTCTGTTTGTGCCTGTGCCTCTGTGGATGTGTGCGTGTGTGTGACAGTGAGTGTGTGTTTGTGTGTGTGTGAGGGAGGGAGAGACAGAAACAACAACAGAAACAGTGTGGCACAGGTGATTTTTTGCAAAACACTTGACACATTCTGATTTACAGCTCAATATTGACACCATTGTAGCTCTCCTTGGCCCTTGGTCACTTTTCTTCTTTTCAGATGTAAACACACTGAAGAGGGAGAGGTTTTTGCCCTGAGGCTTGCACTGGGAAATAGCAGCTGCCCTGTGTGTGTTGCCAGACTAGGAAACTTGTGGTGCCTGTCCATGTGGAGAGTCTCCTCGATGAGTTCCTTCTTGAGCCTATTTTGCTTATTACCGTTGGAGCTGCATATAGCTAATGACTTGGAGATTTTACCCTTTGGACAATTCTTTTCCTGATGCAGTTTCTCTCCAGGTTTTAACAATCAATTGTTTGAATGTCATATCGAATCCACTGTAGAAAATGACTACATCAGTGTCTCTCCCCTCTCTCTTCTCCCTCCTCTCTCTCTCTCTCTCTCTCTCTCTCTATATATATATATATATATATATATATATATATATATGTAACATGTAGAGGTCTGAAAATATTTTTAGCTAGAGACCTGCACAGCTCTGGATTATTGTAGTAATGCGGATACACCTGGCCCTTCTGAACCACAGTCATGAGAGACATCTCATAGAGCCATTCCTATACCTCTTATCACTCTACAAATCACTCTCAGCACAAAGTACCACTGCCAAATGATCTACTTCTCTCTTGCTCTTTTTGTCCACCAAGTCCTATCCCAAAACTGTAAATAAAAGAAGAAATAAGCATAGTGCAGTTCCCTGTACACAGGACAGGCTGAGGCTGGACCAGGGAGTTGCAATACGCCAGCCTGCATCTTGGCTGGAACATGACTAAGACTACTTCCAGATTGGAGATGAGAGGGCAGTTTTAGAGAGTGGGCTGCAGGCCAAGTGTTTCTTCTCAAATTGGCTAAGAACTAGATGTTCTGAGTGTAACCTTTCCTCATAAACATAAAATAACAATGCCACTTTTAAGAAGTAGGCATGGGCATGGAGGATTTGTCTTCAGTGCTCTGGCACTGATCAACACAGGTCCAGAATGCCTATACTTTTCTGTAACTGTCATTCTGTCTCTCTGACTGTCTCTACCTGCCTTTTTCACTGGGCCCTTACTAGAAGTCAGTGCATGCATCGTTAACTAGGACTTCCTGGTGTTGAAATTTTCCTTTCTTTGCCCTTTGGATTATTTAATCTCATGCATATGGCGTAGTACAGTGGGGAACTGAGGAGGCAGCGATCCTACTGCAGGAAACAGGCATGTGTCCATCTCCAGCTGCAGCTGTCCAGGCCCTCTGTGCTTGACTCCCATTCTCCAGGGCCCTGAGGCTGACACTCAGCCTATATGCAGCCCTCCTCACCTTCCTGCACAGCATCCTAGTCCTTATTCCATGAGAGCACAGGTCAAGAGAAGTGAAACTCTATCCCCCTGGCACACACATTGTTCTTTCCCTCTATTGGGCCGAATGTAAAGGATCTGTGGTACTGATGGCCACACCAGTGTCCAGATTTTCCACGCAAAACGGAAGCTTCCAGGGTTCAGAAAGAGGGGGTTTTAATCAGGGATTGTGAGGCCACAGGAGCAATTGCCTTACCCGGACCCAAAGGGTAGGTATAAGGGACCAGGTTCATGAATGATTGTTTGGTCAAACACAGTTCCCATCTATGTTGAAACACAGCTCTTTCTGGGTTTTTTCCGGGCTTGTAATCTGCTGCCCTGAGTAGTGGACTGATAGCCTGGAGGCTGAATAGGCAGCCAAACATGACTGGGCAGGCTCATGCCCCTGAATTCTAAGGGGTGCCCCAGCTTCCCCCATTGGCAGTGTTTGGATGATAGTGAGGCATGAGATTGTATGGGGAACTCAGGAGAGCGAGACATGAGAGTCCCTTTGCATATGCATTCTTGCTTAGCCAGAATCTGGGCTAGCTTGCTTGGCCTGACCAGCTAGGCTCTCTGTACATAAGTTGCAGGTGAGGCTGGCAACCTTGACACCCATGCTCTGAGACTTCTATAGGTGAGCTCAGAGCACACACAGACACACACAACACACATACACACACATTACTGTCAAGTCTGGTAGTACAGCATATGGTGAAGGCTGGAGCTGTCTGGGGTCTGTGAGCATGAGAGCTCCTGCCTTACAATCTCTACAAGCCAGCTTTGAACCTGTCATCAATGAACACAGTGTAGGAGGTTTTTGAAATCTGGTCTCTTTCCAACTCATGTATTTCTCTTCTCGCCTTCTCTGTCTCTAACTCTCACATGCTCTCATACACTCTGTCTTCACTCATTTATATTTTACTTATATACTTATTTTACTGACAGGCCCAGATATATAAATAGAGTTACCAGAGCACTGCTGAGCTCTGGTTTGTTGTGTTGGCGATTTCACCTAGGCTACTGGAGCATCAGTTTGTAAGTTTTTTCTGACACAAGCCATTTTCTGTCTCCTCATTTCCAAGCCAGTATCACTCAGAGTTTATAATAAAGAGATACATACATACATATATATACATATATATTTATATATCTGTCTTTTTTAGAATTGTCGACCTATGTATTTGACCTTAATTCAGAATTACCACATTTATAACATCCTAGTTTTTCAGAAATAATTGGCCATATAGTTGGAGCAGGATTCAATACAATTATAAATAATAGAACCTTCCAGTAGCATTTCTAATTGCATTTCTATCAGCATCCTTATTGTAATTATCATAGCCCAGAACTTCCCTCATTTTTCTAGTGTAAGCTTCAATAGGTATGTGTTTCTTTTCTTTTTCCGGAATTCTTAATTTCCTTGGACCCTGAAGTGTTAGGGAATTTATGAAGAAGCCCTCTGTTCCTCAGCAGATGGTTTCTATGTTTCTGCTGTAATCAGATCTTCTTGTGGTTTTTTTTCATTATTTTTTTATTTTTTCAAGTCCTCCTAAATCATCCCCATTTATTTTCATATTTATTTATTTATTCAGGTATTACATGAGGGTCATTTCTTCTTCTTGATATTTTTTCTCTTATAAATGTAGGGGACTTTTGACGCACAATGCATTTCCTGTGGCAAATACTACACACATATGGTGAAAGCTTAGGTTGTCTGGGGTATTTGGGCATTAGAGCTGCTGCCTTACAATCTCTACAAACCCACGTTTGAACCATTCATGAATGAACACAGTCTAGGGGGTTTTTGACTTCTGATCTATTTCCAATTCCTCTATTTCTTTCTCGCCTTCTCTGACTCTGACTCTCACAGGCTCTCACTCACTATGTCTGCACTCAGTAATATTTTACTTATGTCCTTATTTAATTGACGGGCCCAGATATACAAAGAGAGTTGCGAGAGCACTAATGAGCTCTGGCTTGTTTTGCTTGCGATTTTACCTAGGCTACTGGAGCCTCAGCTTTGTAAGTGTCTCTAACACAAGCCATATTCTGTCTCCTCATATCCATGGGGTATCTCTCAGACTTTATTATAAAGATATACATCCATATACATATATAAATATACATATATATTTGTCATTTTTAGTATTTTCAACCTATGGTCTTCCTGTGGTTTTTATTATTTTTTATATTTCAAATCCTCCTAGATCATCCCCACATATTTGCATATTTATTTATATATTTATTCCGATATCACATGAGGGGTCATTTCTTCTACCTGATAGATTTTCTCTTATAATTGAAGGGAACTTTGGACACACAATATATTTCCTTTTGCAGATACTACACACTACTACAACTACTACTGCACTGTTTTTGACAGTGACATCCAATGCACAATGGATTAGTATTGCATGGCTCTAAAGAATGTTCACTATTTAACCTACAATGTTTTTTTTGTATGTCATTTATAACTTTCCTATTGAGGAGAAGGAAACAGTCATAAATTGAGAGAGCAGGGCCCAAGCAGGAAGAGAGACAGAGAGACAGCTGGAGTTCTGATTTGACACTAGCAGAGCTTTTACCTAGCTGGGTAAGTGGTGACCAGGGGCTCAAAACAGTGTCCTGGGCTTCCACAAAGTTCCCTGGCATCTCCACCAGTTGTGCCTCCAACCCATGCTCCTTTCATTGTCAATGTAAGGGGTGACCATGGGCTCAAAATGGTGTCTTGTCTTCCACATAGTAATCTGGCATTCTTGCTTAGCCAGAATCAGCTAAGGTTCTCTGTACATAAGTTGCAGGTGAGGCTGGATACCTTGACATACATGCTCTGATACTACTACAAGCGAGCTCTGAGCACACACAGACACACACAGACAGACAGACAGACACACACACATTACTGTCAGATCTGGTAGTATAGCAAATGGTGAAGGCTGGGGCAGTTTGGGGTCTGTGGGAATGAGAGCTGCTGCCTTACAATTTGTATAAGCCACGTTGAACATGTCATCAATGAACACAGTGTAGGAGGTTTTTGAATTCTGGTCTCTTTCCAACTCAACTATTTCTCTTCTCACCTTCTCTAACTCTCACATTCTCTGGTTGGCTGGGGGCATGTCCCTGGGACAACAGGCCAATCAGAGTCAAGCTGATGTGTTTGGTGGGCGGGCCTTCCAGAGGCTGCCCAATGAGCATGCTCCAAGGCCATGTTGGCGGTGCTCAAGGCCGCTGGCCAATCACTGATTAGGGGCCCGGACCCTCCTGGTCATTTCCAAGCACACTGGCCAATTAGATTGCTGGCAGGGGTTCTGGACTTGGTCTAGGCCTCTGGCCTATCAGAGCATGGCTGGCGCCCTGTGGGCGGGCCTTTTTAAGGAAGCCTGAATATGGGAGCTCAGAGATGGCCTTAAAAGCCTGGACATGCTTCCAGGAAGTGTAAATCAGGGTTCAACCCAGGGCCCTGCCTTGCAGAAGCTGTCCAGTGCACATGTGTATAACTCCGTTTAGGCCTGTGCCTCTGTGGATGTGTGAGTGTGTGACTGTCAGATGTGTGTGTGTGTGAGGGAGGGAGAGACAGAAAGAACAACAGAATCACTGTGGCACAGGTGATTTTGTGCAAAACACTTTGCACATTCAGATTTACAACTCAATATTGACACCATTGTAACACTCCTTGGCCCTTGGTCACTTTTCTTTTTTTCAGATGTAAAGACACAGAAGAGGGAGAGGTTTTTGCCCTGAGGCTTGCACTGGGAACTAGCAGCTGCCCAGTGTGTGTTACCAGACTAGGAAACTTGTGGTGCCTGTCCATGTGGAGAGTCTCCTGGATGAGTTCCTTATCGAGCATATTTCGCTCGGTCCCTTGGAACTGCATATAGCTAATGATTTGGAGACATTACTCCTTTGGACAATTCTTTTCCTGATGCACAGTTTCTCTCCAGGTTTTAGCAATCAACTGAATGTCATATCGAATAAATTGTAGAAAATGACTTCATCAGTCTCTCTCTCTCTCTCTCTCTCTATATATATATATATATATATATATGTAACAAGTAGATGTGCTAGAGACCAGAACAGCTCTAGATTAGGGTAGTAAAGTGGATACACCTGGCCCTTCTGAGCCACAGTCATGAGAGACATCTCACAGAGCCATATCGTTTATCACTCTATAAACCCCTTCAGCACAAACTGCCGCTGCCAAGTCGTCTACTTCCCTCTTGCTCATTTTGTCCACCGAGTCCTATCCAATAACTGTAAATCAAAGAAGAAATAGACATAGTGCAGTTCCCTCCTATATCATCCCCATTTATTTGAATATTTATTTAGTCCTATATTACATGAGTGGTCATTTCTTCTGCTTGATAGATTTTTCTCTTATAATTGAAGGGAAGTTTACACTCACAATACATTTCTTGTCGTAAATATTACACACATATGGTGAAGGATGGGGTTGTCTGGGGTCTGTGGACATGAGACTGCTGCCTTACAATCTCTACAACCCAGGATTGAACCTGTCATGTATGAATACAATGTAGGAGGTTTTTGACTTCTGGTCTCTTTCCAACTCTTCTATTTCTCTTCTTGCCTTCTCTGTCTCTGACTCTCACATACTCTCACTCACTCTGTCTGCACTCATTAATATTTTACTTATATATTATTTTACTGACAGGCCCAGATATACAAAGAGAGTCACCAGGGCACTGCTGAGCTATGGCTTGTTTTGTTGGCGATTTCACCTAGGTTTCTGGTGCCTCAGCTTTGTAAGTCTCTCTGGCACAAGCCATACTCTGTCTTCTCATAGCCATGCCAGTATCCCTCCTAGTTGATAATAAAGATACACATACATATATGTACATATATATACATATATATATATATATATCAGTTATTTTTAGAATTGTTGACAATTTTATTTTATCTTAATGCAGAATTACCGCATTTATAACAGCCTCCTTATTCATAAATAATTGGTCACATAGTTGGAGCATGATTCACTACAATTTTAAATGAGAAACATTCCAGGAGCATTTCCAATAGCCTTTCTATCAGTATACTTATTGTAATTATCTTTAAATTTTTTTAATATTTTATTTTATTTATTTATTGCCTTTTGTTGCCCTTGTTGTTTTATTGTTGTAGTTATTATTGTTGTTGTCGTTGTTGTTGGTTAGGACAGAGAGAAATGGAGAGTGGAGGGGAAGAAAGAGAGGAGGAGAGAAAGATAGACACCTGCAGACCAGCTTTACTGCCTGTGAAGTGACTCCCCTGCAGGTGGGGAGCTGGGAAAGGAACCGGGATCCTTATGCCGGTCCTTGTGCTTTGCGCCACCTGCACTTAACCCATTGCGCTACAGCCCGACTCCCATAGCACAGAACTTACCTCCATTTTCTAGTTTAAGCTTCAATACGTATGCATTTCTTTTCATTCTCGGTAACTCTTAATTTGCCTGGACCCAGAAGTGTCAGGGAATTTTTGAAGCAGCCCTCTGTTTCTCAGCAGATGTTTTCTATATTTCTGCTGTAATCAGGTCTTCCTGTGGTCTTTGTTTTTATTTTTTTCAAATCCTCCGAGATCATCCCCATTTATTTGCATATTTATTTATTTATTTATTTAGTCCAATATCACATTAGGGGTCATTTCTTCTGCCTGATAGATTTTCTCTTATAATTGAAGGGAAATTCTGACACACAATACATTTCCTTTTGAAGATACTACACACTACTACTACTACTACTGCACTGTTTTTGACAGTGAAATCCATGCACAATGGATTAGTATTGCATGGCTCTAGAGAATGCTCTCTATTTAACCTACAAAGTTTCTAAACTCCAAAATATTTATTCTGTTCTTTCTTGTGGGATGAATGCTTTACAGTCAACAGTTACATGTAATAGTGGGCAAGGGGGTAATTTTTCCCACTTTCCCTGTATTTCTGTACATCAATTGTAACTTTCTTATTGAGGAGAAGGAAACAGTCATAAATTGATAGAGCAGGGCCCAAGCAGGAAAAGAGACAGAGAGACAGCTGCAGCTCTGATTTGCCACTAGCCCAGCTTTTCCCTAGCTGGGTAAGTAGTGACCAGGGGCACAAAATGGGGTACTGGGCTTCCACATAGTTCTCTGGCATTCTTGCTTAGCCAGAATCTGGGCTAGCTGGCTTACCCTAACCAGCTAGGTTCTGTGTACATTAGTTGCAGTTGGGGTTGCCTACCTTGACACCCATTCTCTGAGACTACTACAGGTGAGCTCTGAACACAAACAGACACACACAGAGAGAGAGACCAACACACACACATTACTGTCAGGTCTGGTAGTACAGCATATGGTGAAAGCTGGGGCCGTTTGGGGTCTGTGGGCTTGAGAGCTGCTGCCTTACAATCTCTACAAGCCAGGTTTGAAAATGTCATCAATGGAACAGTGTAGGTTTTTGAATTCTGGTCTCCTTCCAACTCATCTATTTCTCTTCTTGCCTTCTCTGTCCCTAACTCTCCCATGCTCTCACACACTCTGTCTTCACTCATGGTACTCAAAGCTGCTGGCCTATCACTCACTAGGGGCACTGACCCTCCTGGGCGTGTCCAAGCACACTGGCAAATGAGATTGGTGGCAGGGGTTCTGAGCGTGGCCTAGGACTCTGGCCTATCAGAGCCAGGCTGGCGCCCTGTGTGCAGGCCTTCTGAAGGAAGCCCGCCAATGAGAGCTCAGAGCTGCACTTAAAAGGCTGGGCATGCTTCCAGGAAGTGCGAAGAAGGGTTCAGGATAGGGCGCTGCCTTGCAGAAGCTGTACAGTGCGCATGTGTATAACTCCGTTTGTGCCTGTGCCTCTGCAGATGTGTGCGTGTGTGTGACTATGAGAGTGTGTGTTTGTGTGGGTGTATGTGTGTGAGGGAGGGAGAGAGAGAGAGAACAGAATCACTGTGGCACACGTGATTATGTGCAAAACACTTGGCACATTCTGATTTACAGCTCAATATGACACCATTATAGCTCTCCTTGGCCACTGGCCACTTTTCTTTTTTTAGGATGTAAAAACACTGAAGAGGGAGAGTTTTTTGCCGTGAGGCTTGCACTGGGAACTAGCAGCTGCCCTGTGTGTGTTGCCAGACTAGGAAACTTGTGAGCCTGTCCATGTGTCTTCTGTATGAGTTCCTACTCTTGCCTTTTTTACTCAGTCCTGTTGGAGCTGCATATAGCTAATGATTTGGAGATTTTACTCCTTTGGACAATTATTTTCCTGATGAACAGTTTCCCTCCAGGTTTTAGCAATCAATTGTTTGAATGTCATATCGAACCATTGTAGAAAATGACTACATCAGTATCTACCTCTCTATATATATATATGTAACATGTAGAGGTCTGAAAATATTTTTAGCTAGAGTGCTGCACAGCTCTGGATTAGGGTAGTAAAGAGGATACACCTGGTCCTTCTGAGACACAGTCATGAGAGACATCTCAAAGAGCCATTCGTGTACCTCTTATCACACTCAAATCTCTCTCAGCACAAACTAATGGTGCCAAATCATCTACTTCCCACATGCTATTTTTGTCCACCGAGTCCTATCCAAAAACTGTAAATCAAAGAAGAAATACACATAGTGCAGTTCCCTGCACACAGGACAGTTTGAGGCTGGACCAGGGAGATGCAATACGCCAGCCTGCATCTTGGCTGGAGCATCACTAAGACTACTTCCAAATTGGAGAGGCAAGGGCAGTTTTGGAGAGTGGGCTGCAGGCCAAGTGTTGCTTCTCAGAGTGGGCTAAGACCTAGATGTTCTAAGTGTAACCTTTCCTCACAAACATAAAATAACAATGCCACTTGTAAGAAGTATGCATGGGCATGGAGGGTTTGTCTTCAGCGCTCTGGCACTGATCAACACAGGGACAGAATTTCAGTCCTTTTCTGTCTCTGTCATCCTGTCTCTCTGACTGTCTCTACCTGCCTTCTTCACTGGGCACTTATGGAAGTCAGTGCATGCATCATGAACTCAGACTTCCTGGTGTTGAAATTTTCCTTTCTTTGCCCTTTGGATTATTCAGTCTCCTGCATATGGCGTAGTACATTGGGTAACTGAGGAGACAGCGATCCTGCTGCAAGTAACAGGCATATGTCCATCTCCATCAGCAGCTGTCCAGGCCCTCTGTGCTTCACTCCCATCATCCAGTGCCCTGAGGCTGACACTCAGCCTAAATGCAGCCCTCCTCAATTTCCTGCACCGCATCCTTGTCTTTATTCCATGAGAGCCCAGGCCAAGAGAAGTGAAACTCTATCCCCCTGTCACACACATTGTGCTTTCCCTCTATTGGGCCGAATGTAAAGGATCTGTGGTATTGATGGCCACACCATTATCCAGATTTTCCACGCAAAACGGAAGCTTCCAATGTTCTGAAAGAGGGTGATTGGATGGCTGTGAAAAGTCTTTTCGAAATGCCTCATGGAGTTTCAAATCCTTTTGAAACCTGAAGTTCGTTCTTGTATCAAGGGAATATTCTCACCTCTGGCCAGAATGCCCTCCCAACTAGGAGCACAGCTATCCTGGGATCAGGAGGTCTGCCAGCCTGCTAGCTCCTGGAGGGATTCCTGAGTTTGTCCTCAGGTCCCAAGTGGTAGCAGGTGTTCCCAATTGCCTTTATTAGCAACAGCCAGGCCCTCAGGTGAGGGGCGGGGCTGTGATCTCCACTGGAAACTCCTAATTCAGCCAATGGAGGCATCCATCTTCCTTTTGTCTCTCCATAGCAAGGGCCCTGGGAGCTTGTGATTCCTGCAAGCAGAGCGACTTTGTATGCGACACTCATGCATGCCTACTTCTGGGAATCTCTCTGAGTTTGATGTGTGGACACCAGGACACCATGTTCAGGGGTTGTGAGGCCACAGGAGTAATTGCCTTAGCCGGACCCAAAGGGGAGGTGTAAGTGACCGGGTTCATCCACTATTGTTTGGTCAAACTTAGTTCCAATCTATGTTGAGACACAGGTCTTTCTGCGTTTTTTCTGGTAATCTGCTGTCCACTGAGAAGTGGACTGGGAGCCTGGAGGCTGAATATGCAGCCAAACATGACTGGACATGGTCCTGCCCCTGAATTCTGAGGGGTGCCCCAGCTTCCACCGTTGGCAGTGTTTGGATGATACATAGTGAGTCATGGGATTGAATAGGGAACTAAGGAGATTTAGACATGAGAGTCCCTTTGCATATGCATTCTTGCTTAGCTAGAATCTGGGCTAGCAGACTTGCCCTGACCAGCTAGGTTCTCTGAACATAAGTTGCAGGTGAGGCTGGCTACCTTGCCACCCATGCTCTGAGACTACTACAGGTGAGCTCTGAGCTCACACAGATACACACAGACAGACAGACAGACAGACACACACATTACTGTCAGGTCAGGTAGTACAGCATATGATGAAGGCTGGGGCTGTCTGGGGTCTGTGGGCATGAGAGCTGATGCCATACAATCTCTACAAGCCAGGTTTGAACCTGTCATCTATGAACACAGTGTAGCAGGATTTTGAATTCTGACACACTGAAGAGGGAGAGGTTTTTGCCCTGAGGCTTGCACTGGGAACAAGCAGCTGCCCTGTGTGTGTTGCAGGACTAGGAAACTTGTGGTGCCTGTCCATGTGGAGAGTCTCCTGGATGAATTCCTTCACGAAACTATTTCGATCAGTCCTGTTGGAGCTGCATATAGCTAATGATTTGGAGATTTTACGCCTTTTGATAATTTTTTTCCTGATGCACAGTTTCTCTCCAGGTTTTAGCAATCAATTGTCTGAATGTCATATCGAATCCATTGAAGAAAATGACTACATCACTGTCTCTATCCCTCTCTCTCTCTCTCTCTCTCTATATATATATATATATATATATATATATATATATATATATATATATATGACATGTAGAGGTCTCAAAATATATTTTAGCTAGAGACCTGCACAGCTCTGGATTAGGGTAGTAAAGTGGATACACCTAGCCCTTCTGTACCACAGTCATGAGAGACATCTCACAGAGATATATCGTTTATCACTCTACAAATCTCTCTCAGCACAAACTACTGCTGCCAAATCATCTACTTCCCTCTTGCTCATTTTGTCCACAGTCCTATTCCAAAACTGTAAATCAAAGAACAAATAGAAATAGTGCAGTTCCCTGCACACAGGACAGGCAGAGGCTGGACCAGGGAGATGCAATACGCCAACCTGCATCTTGGCTGGAGCATCACTAAGACTACTTCCAATTTGGAGAGGTGGGGGCAGTATTGGAGAGTGGGCTGCCAGCCAAGTGTTGCTTCTCAGAGTGGCTAAGACCTAGATGTTCTAAGTGTTACCTTTCCTCAAAAACAAAAAATATCAATGCCACTTGTAAGAAGTATGCATGTGCATGGAGGGTTTGTCTTCAGCGCTCTGGCACTGATCAACACAGGGCCAGAATTTCAGTCCTTTTCTGTATCTGTCAATCTGTCTCTCTGACTGTCTCTATGTGCCTTCTTCCCTGGACCCTTCTTCGAAGTCAGTGTATGCATCGTGAACTCAGTCTTCCTGGTGTTGAAATTATCCTTTCGTTGCCCTTTGGATTACTTAGTCTTGTGCATATGGCGTAGTACAGAGGGGAACTGAGGAGACAGCGTTGCTGCTGCAAGTTCCAGGCATATGTACATCTCCAGCTGCAGTTGTCTAGGCCCTCTGTGCTTGACTCTCATTCTCCAGGGCACTGTGGCTGACACTCAGCCTAAATTCAGCCCTCCTCAATTTCCTGCACCGCATCCTTGTCCTTATTCCATGAGAGCCCAGGTGAAGAGAAGTGAAACTCTACCACACTGGCACACACATTGTGCGTTCCCTCTATTGGTCCGAATGTAAAGGATCTGTGGTACAGATGGCCACAACAGTGTCCAGATTTTCCACGCAAAACAGAAGCTTCCAGGGTTCAGAAAGATGGTGTTTTGATGCCACACCTGTCTGGCCAGATAGGCAGGCCATGACCGCGGTGTGACAAAACAGTGCGGGTGACCTGGTTAGGGAACCGGACAGGGGTCTTACAAGCTCCTGTACGGTAGACCGTACCCAAGATAGGTGGTGGACAGAAGCCTGGATATTTGTGTGGATGGATCCCTGGGTCTCCCGGTTGGCGGAAAGGCCTTGGAGGGCTAGGTGGACTTGGTTTCGCTTCTGAAAGCTTACTGTTGTTGTTTATCATGCTTTATGCAGGCCACCCAGGGAATGTCCAGGAGACTCCGGAGACGCTTACAGTGCAACCCCCCAAGTCTAGTCTGGACATTCCAGATGGGACCCCACTGGATGAAAAGCCCCTTACAACAGTAAATCCCAGCACTTCAAGCCCCAATGACTTGGCTATCCAGGTTGAGCAAGGACTGAGCACTATTCTCAGAAATATTACATTCAATCATACAGACAATGGTCCTTTAGCTTTCCCAGGAAACATGTTACATAGCAACCCTGAAATGCACCTGCATATTGTCTTAGGTAGGTTACAGGAAAGTGAGCTTGGCTTAAGGATCAGAGCAAGGCGCCGTGTTCCCACTAGTGCCCCCCTCCTATTCTGGGTATTAAGGTCCAGTGCTTGGAAGGAGAAAGAATAGCCCTTTGGATAAATGAGAGCAGTGAAAGCATTTAGTTCTTACTGATAAATTGACTTTTGTCTGAAACCAAAGGGATGTGGTTAATAACCCATGAAAGAACAGTATGGCTGTGCTTTCGTTTTGTTGGTAGTTGTATGCCTTCAGTTCCTCCTGTCTGTGTTACTTATAAAAAATGTACCCTGCGTACTTTGTGGTCAACTGACTTGGCCAGCTTTTGATTTATGCTTCTTTGTTATGCTATTATAAAAAGAATCTCTATATCAGTAAAAGATCGCAGCAGCATTGAAACTCATGTGTCTCAGTGTTGTCTGTCGCGCCGAATCCACCTCCCACCTATAAGTCTCATTCTCCCTGGATCGGCCTGCTGAGCCCCCAGTTGGGTGGTCGGCGGCACCTGGCGCCCGAACAGGGACTTGAAGACAGGTGAGTATATTGTCAGGAGGGGATCGGTTCCTGCCGGAGGGTGCTGCAGACCCGCCAGAAGTATTTGGTTAAGGGCAGGTAATCATTAACAGTATGGGATTGTCAGGATCAAAGGGAAAACGTATGTTCCTCTCAGTATTGCGGCACATGCTGTTAGAGCGTGGGCTCCGAGTGTCAGAAGACACTGCCGCAGAATTTTATGCTAGGTTAGAAGAAGCCATAAATAGGATGATGCCCCAAAGTGAAGGGACAGCCATATTATTAAAGCAATTGGCTTGGGAAAATGCCAATCAGCTGTGTCGGGACCTAATTCGTCCCATACGTAGGACAGGGTCCCTACAGGATTACATACGAGCCTGTGCTGATGCCTCACCTGCAGTGGTACAGGGAATGGCATATGCAGCTGCAATGCATCGTACCCCCATTACCAAATTTATCAAGACTACTTATGGGGGTGGGCGGTCAGACAAAGACCTGAACTGCTTTGGTTGCGGTAAGCCTGGTCATAAAAGAGCAGCATGTCCCAATAAAGGCCAGAACAGAGAGTCGGCCAGTAAGGGTGTGGCACCAGGAATATGTCCCCGATGTAATAAAGGGAGACATTGGAAAAATGAATGCAGGTCAAAGTTCCACAAAGATGGTACCACTTTAAAGGAAACAGAGACAAAAAACTAATTGAGGGGCTGCCTCTCAGCCCCACGCCAAGAGAGGATCCAAAAGGGACAGAATGTCCAGACACAGGGACACAGATTGAGCCCCCCTCTAAAACTATTCATGACCTTCCTCGAGCCACCCCGGGTAGTGCAGGGCTTGATCTCGCAGCACAGAAGGACTATGTGTTGTCACCCCTGGATGGAATAGTGGTAATAGAGACTTGGGTTAAGGGCTCCTTACCATCAGGGCTGTTTGGGTTGATTTTAGGCAGAAGCTCTGGAAAGGACAAAGGTGTAGAAGTCATACCAGGAGTGATAGACGCAGATACCCGGGATGATATAAAAATTTTGTGTAGAGCCCTGAGAGAGGCTGTAATCATCAGAAAAGGACAAAGGATTGCACAGATCATATTGCTCCCCTATGTAAATTTGCCCAATCCAATTTTGATGCAGTCCAGAGAGGGGCAGTTTGGCTCCTCTGACGTTGTGGCATGGACTCAGGAAATTACTGCAGCAAGGCCGTTTCTTGAAATACACATTCAGGGAAAACCTATAAAAGGGTTGTTGGATACAGGAGCAGATAAAACCTGTATAGCAGGAAAAGACTGGCCTCAGGCATGGCCAGTCATCAGAACAGATTCAATCTTAATGGGTCTAGGGATGGCAGCTAATGTGGCCAAAAGCTCTGGGATCATTCCCTGGAGACATGGAAAAAAGACAGGGCATATACAGCCCTATGTAATTCCCTCATTGCCTTTTTCTTTGTGGGGGCGAGACATTATGCAGGACTTAAATCTCGCCCTGACCACTGACAATGTAGAGGACCAATATTTTTCATAGGGGCCATTGATAATTTATATGCAGATAGCATTCCATGGAAGTCATCTGAACCTGTATGGCAAAATCAATGGCCCCTCACCATGGAAAAAATAGAAGCCATACAACAAATTGTGAAAGAACAAGTGGATAAGGGACATTTGAAAGAAAGCAATAGTCCTTGGAATACACCGGTTTTTGTAATTAAAAAGAAATCAGGCAAATGGAGATTGCTGCAAGACTTAAGAGCAGTTAATGCCACTATGGAAGACATGGGAGCCCTGCAGCCGGGGCTTCCTTCTCCTGTGGCTATTCCTAGAAATTATCATATTATAGTTATAGACTTGCAAGATTGTTTCTTTACTATCAAATTAAATCCCATAGATTGTAAAAGGTTTGCATTCTCTGTTCCCTCAGTTAATCATAAAGAGCCTTGTAAAAGATATGAATGGCAGGTGTTGCCTCAAGGCATGAAAAACAGTCCTACGTTGTGCCAGAAATTTGTAGATATGGCTGTGTCCCCCCTTAGGCATGGATATCCAGAGGCATATATCATACATTTTATGGACGATATTTTGATTGGGCATGAAGACATTAATCAGGCTAGACAAATATTAAGAGAAATGACTGTGTCTCTAGAAAAGTTTGGGCTAAGTCTAGCCCCAGACAAGATACAAGAAAATAGACCAATTCAGTATTTGGGACACAAGATACATGAAGGATATTTAACGTCTCAGCATGCCCACATTCGTAGGGACAAATTAAATACTTTAAATGACTTCCAGAAATTGCTGGGAAACATTAATTGGGTTAGACCATATTTGAAAATCACAACCGGAGAATTAAGCCCCCTATTTGATATATTACATGGGGATTCACATCCTAAGTCAAAAAGACAGCTGACCCCTGAGGCCACAGCTGCACTACAATTGGTGGAGGAAAGGCTAGAACAGGCTAGACTGCATCAAGTGAATTACGCCATACCTTGGGCATTGCTCATAATGAAAACTGCTTATACACCCACAGGATGCCTGTGGCAAGATGCCCTGCTAGAATGGGTCCATCTGCCCCACTCTCCATCAAAAGGTCTCATCTCATATCCGAGCCTGGTAGCCCAATTGATAGTCAAGGGAAGGACAAGATCAAAAGAAATATTTGGAAGAGATATGCAAGAAATAGTAATTCCTTACTCTAGGTTACAATTTGAACAATTGTTACAAGAAAGTGATGATTGGGGTTTGGCCTTGATGGGATATACAGGACAGATTAAGTATCATCTGCCCAAGCACCCTATAATAGAATTTGTAAAAGCAGGGACAGGCTATAATTGAAAGAACTCATCAGGATGTGAAAGCACAGATAAAGAAATTACGAGAAGCCAGCCCTTATTTAACCCCCCACCATGTTTTGTCTCATGCCTTGTTTACTCTTAACCATTTGAATCTCAATGACACAGGCCAGTCAAGAATGGAGAGACATTGGAATCCTTCCCAGGATAATCCCAAACCCTTGGTAAAATGGAAAGATCAGCTTACAGGACTGTGGAAAGGGCCAGACCCTCTTATAACTTCAGGGCGAGGGTATGCTTGTGTCTTTCCACAGGATGGAGAATCTCCCATCTGGATCCCAGATCGACTCATCAGGCACGTCGCGACGCCACAACCGAAACCGAAAGAAGATGAAGCAGCTACGGAGGAAACTGCTGAAGTGCACACTGACGCCGCAGCCGATGGCGGGATCGCTCCCAACCATGAGCCAGATACAGCGGTTGATCCAAGTGGCCACGCAGGCAGTGCATGAGGAGGGGAAACCCCCTTCTATGGCTAACATTTTCCTTGCTTGCATGCTTTTACTTTCAGCAGTTCCAACACAAGGTGATTCGTATTGGGCATATGTTCCAAAACCTCCATTAATTCATCCCGTTACGTGGCAGGAAAGAGAGCATATAAAGGTTATGACTAATGTGTCTGATATTCTAGGGGGAACTCTAATATTCTCTGTGGGCCCAATAAAGTCTTCCACATTAACTTACGAGGGCAGAGCAGACTCCGCCCCTATATGCTTCAGCCTCTTAGGCTTCTCAATCTCTGGTTGCTTGCCAGTGGCATATAGGACTTTTGTGACTGACGCCCCGGAGTCTGTGGAAATACCAACACCTGAAAAAAGGTTGGTTTGGGAATTACAGATTAAAACTTTGGGATGGTATACAGAAAATGAGACTGCGAGTACCACAGAGACGTTACCCATCACTGACTGTCTGCATAAATATAAAAATCAAGACTCTCAGTGGATATATGATGATCAGACCCCTAATTGGCTCTCGTGTGGATTCCAGAAAAGGGGAATCCCCTATGTGGTTACAGGAACTAACACTACAGTATGGGACTTTTCGGTCTCATCTCCTAATTATAATCAAGCTGGTTATTTTAAAAATAATAGTGAAAAGTTTAATAATTATAACTCCAAAGACAAAGTTATTCATAGATTTTTTACAGCAGGCTTTGTGGAACCTGTTTGGATAACTAAGAACACCGACGGTTCCTCCTTAATGCAAATGGATCTGTTCAGATTGGCTGCTGCAGCAGATATGATTTTATGGACCAAACCAAAAGCTACACACCCTGAGCCAATAGGAGCTAGGGCATGTGTTGGGTATCCCTTTGGCATTTTGATGGCAAAACGCTCTTTCTTCTCAGTCTGCCCCATTTCAAGCAACTCATACCATATTAAATGTCTACAATGTGTTCTAACAAATTGCATGGAAAATGATTTTAAAAAGGAGTTTGATGTTATGCTGTTAGTAAAAAGACCTGCTTATGTTATGATGCCTGTAGACCTTAAACAGGAAGCATGGTTTGAGGATACAGGACTCATGGTTGTACAAAGACTAAATGAATTATTGCAGCCAAAAAGATTTGTGGCAGCACTTATCCTAGGAATTTCAGCCTTAATAGCTATCCTTACCTCTTTCGCCGTTTCGACAACAGCTTTAGTAAAAAACATCCAGACAGCCCATTTTGTGAATGACATGCATAGGAACATTTCCTTAATACTTGCTGAACAGCATATTATAGATAAAAAGTTAGAAGCAAAACTCAACGCTCTTGAGGAAGTGGTTATAGCCCTGGGGCAGGATGTAGCTAACATAAAAGCTAGAATGGCAACAAAGTGTCACGTCTCCTTTAAGTACATTTGTGTCACCCCAGCTAAATATAATGATACAGAAAATTGGAATAAGACAAAAGCACATTTACTAGGAATCTGGAAAGATAATGATTTAACTCATGATTTTCAGGAGGTGCAAGATTATATCACTGCTACCAGCACTGCTCATTTAAATAATTTTGGATTCGAATCCCTAGCTCAGCAGCTCTATGAGATTGTCTCTGCTCTCAATCCTTTCACTTGGTGGCATTATGCAATAGTGGCAGCTGTTGCCCTAATAATAATCATAGTGGTTTTCATGGTGATTCCTTGTCTTTTCAGAGCTCTCCTATTGGCCATCAAAACCACCCGGAGGGACCTAGAGGAATTCCGTCTTAAAAACAAAATACCGGGAACTGCCACACCTGTCTGGCCAGATAGGCAGGCCACGACCGCGGTGTGACAAAACAGTGCGGGTGACCTGGTTAGGGAACCGGACAGGGGCCTTACAAGCTCCTGTACGGAAGACCGTACCCAAGATAGGTGGTGGACAGAAGCCTGGATATTTGTGTGGACGGATCCCTGGGTCTCCCGATTGGCGGAAAGGCCTTGGAGGGCTAGGTGGACTTGGTTTCGCTTCTGAAAGCTTACTGTTGTTGTTTATCATGCTTTATGCAGGCCACCCAGGGAATGTCCAGGAGACTCCGGAGACGCTTACAGTGCAACCCCCCAAGTCTAGTCTGGACATTCCAGATGGGACCCCACTGGATGAAAAGCCCCTTACAACAGTAAATCCCAGCACTTCAAGCCCCAATGACTTGGCTATCCAGGTTGAGCAAGGACTGAGCACTATTCTCAGAAATATTACATTCAATCATACAGACAATGGTCCTTTAGCTTTCCCAGGAAACATGTTACATAGCAACCCTGAAATGCACCTGCATATTGTCTTAGGTAGATTACAGGAAAGTGAGCTTGGCTTAAGGATCAGAGCAAGGCACCGTGTTCCCACTAGTGCCCCCCCCCCTATTCTGGGTATTAAGGTCCAGTGCTTGGAAGGAGAAAGAATAGCCCTTTGGATAAATGAGAGCAGTGAAAGCATTTAGTTCTTACTGATAAATTGACTTTTGTCTGAAACCAAAGGGATGTGGTTAATAACCCATGAAAGAACAGTATGGCTGTGCTTTCATTTTGCTAGTAGTTGTATGCCTTCAGTTCCTCCTGTCTGTGTTACTTATAAAAAATGTACCCTGCGTACTTTGTGGTCAACTGACTTGGCCAGCTTTTGATTTATGCTTCTTTGTTATGCTATTATAAAAAGAATCTCTATATCAGTAAAAGATTGCAGCAGCATTGAAACTCATGTGTCTCAGTGTTGTCTGTCGCGCCGAATCCACCTCCCACCTATAAGTCTCATTCTCCCTGGATCGGCCTGCTGAGCCCCCAGTTGGGTGGTCGGCGGCACCACTGCCACACCTGTCTGGCCAGATAGGCAGGCCACGACCGCGGTGTGACAAAACAGTGCGGGTGACCTGGTTAGGGAACCGGACAGGGGCCTTACAAGCTCCTGTACGGTAGACCGTACCCAAGATAGGTGGTGGACAGAAGCCTGGATATTTGTGTGGACGGATCCCTGGGTCTCCCGGTTGGCGGAAAGGCCTTGGAGGGCTAGGTGGACTTGGTTTCGCTTCTGAAAGCTTACTGTTGTTGTTTATCATGCTTTATGCAGGCCACCCAGGGAATGTCCAGGAGACTCCGGAGACGCTTACAGTGCAACCCCCCAAGTCTAGTCTGGACATTCCAGATGGGACCCCACTGGATGAAAAGCCCCTTACAACAATAAATCCCAGCACTTCAAGCCCCAATGACTTGGCTATCCAGGTTGAGCAAGGACTGAGCACTATTCTCAGAAATATTACATTCAATCATACAGACAATGGTCCTTTAGCTTTCCCAGGAAACATGTTACATAGCAACCCTGAAATGCACCTGCATATTGTCTTAGGTAGGTTACAGGAAAGTGAGCTTGGCTTAAGGATCAGAGCAAGGCGCCGTGTTCCCACTAGTGCCCCCCTCCTATTCTGGGTATTAAGGTCCAGTGCTTGGAAGGAGAAAGAATAGCCCTTTGGATAAATGAGAGCAGTGAAAGCATTTAGTTCTTACTGATAAATTGACTTTTGTCTGAAACCAAAGGGATGTGGTTAATAACCCATGAAAGAACAGTTTGGCTGTGCTTTCGTTTTGTTGGTAGTTGTATGCCTTCAGTTCCTCCTGTCTGTGTTACTTATAAAAAATGTACCCTGCGTACTTTGTGGTCAACTGACTTGGCCAGCTTTTGATTTATGCTTCTTTGTTATGCTATTATAAAAAGAATCTCTATATCAGTAAAAGATCGCAGCAGCATTGAAACTCATGTGTCTCAGTGTTGTCTGTCGCGCCGAATCCACCTCCCACCTATAAGTCTCATTCTCCCTGGATCGGCCTGCTGAGCCCCCAGTTGGGTGGTCGGCGGCATTTTGATGGTTGTGAAATGTCTTTTCCAAGTGCCTCATGGGGATTCAAATCTTTTTGAAACCTGAAGTTATTTCTTGTATCTAGGCAATATTCTCACCTCTGGCTCAAAGGCACTATCAACTAGAGCACAGCTATCCCAGGGTTAGGAGGTCTGCCAGCCTGCTAGCTCCTGGAGGGATTCCTGTGTATGTCCTCAGGCCCCAAGTGGTAACAGGTGTTTCCAATTGCCTTTATTAGCAGCAGCCAGGCCCTCAGGTGAGGGTCTGTCCTGTGATCTCCACTGGAAGCTCTTAATTCAGCCAATGGAGGCATCCGTCTTCTTTTTGTCTCTCCATAGCAAGAGCCCGGAGAGTTTGTGCTTCATGCAAGCAGAGCGACTTTTTATGGGACACTCATGCATGCCTACTTCTGGGAATCTCTCTGAGTGTGATGTGTGGACACCAGGAAACCATGATCAGGGATTGTGACGCCACAGTAGCAATTGCCTTAGCCGGAACCATAGGGTAGGTGTAAGGGACCGGATTCATCCTCTATTGTTTGGTCAAACACATTTCCCATCTATGTTAAAACACAGCTCTTTCTGGGCTGGTAATCTGCTGCCCTGAGCAGTGGACTGAGATTCTGGAGGCATAATAGGCAGCCAAACGTAACTGGACAGGCTCATGACCCTGAATTCCGAGTTGTGCCCCAGCTTACCCCATTGTCAGTGTTTGGATGATAGTGAGGCATGAGATTGAATCGGGAACTCAGGAGAGGGAGACATGAGAGTACCTTTGCATATGCATTCTTGCTTAGCCAGAATCTGGGATAGTTGGCTTGCCCTGTCCAGCTAGGTTCTCTGTAAATAAGTTGCATGTGAGGCTGGCTACCTTGAAACCCATGCCTTGAGACTACTATAGGTGAGCTCTCAGCACACACAGACACACACAGACAGACTGACACACACTCACACACACATTACTTTCAGGTCTGGTAGTACAGCATATGGTGAAGGCTGGGGCTGTATGGGGTCTCTGGGCATGAGAGCTGCTGCCTTACAATCTCTACAAGCCAGGATTGAACCTGTCATCAATGAACACAGTGTAGGAGGTTTTTGAATTCTGGTCTATTTCCAACTCATCTATTTCTCTTCTCGCCTACTCTGTCTCTAACTCTCACACACTCTGTATTCACTCATTGATATTTCACTAACATACTTATTTTACTGACAGGGCCAGATATACAAAGAGAGTTACCAGAGCACTGATGAGCTCTGGATTGTTTAGTTGGTGATATCACGAAGGCTACTGAAGCCACAGCTTTGTAAGTCTCTATGACACAAGCCATATTCTGTCTCCTCTTGTTGATGGCAGTATATCTCAATCTTTGTAATAAACATATACATCCATATATATATATATATATATATATATATATATATATATATATATATATATAATTTATATAATCGTCGACCTATGTAAGTGATCTTTATCAGAATTAATACATTTATACAGCTTCCTTTTTCATTAATAATTGTCCACCTAGTTGGAGCAGGATTCAATACAATTATAAATAATAGAACCTTCCAGTAGCATTTCTAATAGCATTTCTATCAGCATCCTTATTGTAATTATCATAGTACAGAACTTGCCTCCTTTCTCTAGTGTAAGCATCAGTACATATGAGTATCTTTTCATTCTCCTGAAATCTTAATTTCCCTGGAATTTTTGAAGCAGCCCAATGTTTCTCAGCAGATAGTTTCCATTTTCTTCTGTAATCAGGTCTTCTTGTTGTTTTTGTTTTTATTTTTCATTTTTTTCAAATCCTCCTATATCATCCCCATTTATTTGCATATTTATTTAGTCCTATAATACATGAGGGGTAATTTCTTCTGCTTGATAGATTTTTCTTTTATTATTGAAGGGAAGTTTACACTCACAATACATTTCGTGTCGTAAATACTAAACACATATGGGGAAGGCTGGTGTGGTCTGGGGTCTGTGGACATGAGACTGCGGCCATACAATCTCTACAACCCTGTAGGTTTGAACCTGTCATGTATGAACACAGTGTGGGAGGTTTTTGACTTCTGGTCTCTTTCCCACTCTTCTATTTCTCATCTTGCCTTTTCTGTCTCTGACTCTCAGAGGCTCTCACTCACTCTGTCTGCACTCATTAATATTTTACTTATATACTTATTTTACTGACAGGCCCTGATATTCAAAGAGAGTCACCAGGGCACTGCTGAGCTCTGGCTTGTTTTGTTGGTGATTTCACCTAGGTTTCTGGACCCTCAGCTTTGTAAGTCTCTCTGGCACAAGCCGTACTCTGTCTCCTCATAGCCATGCCAGTATCCCTCAGAGTCTATAATAAAGATACACTTACATATATGTACATATATATACATACATACATATATATATAAGTCATTTTTAGAATTGTTGACCTTTTTATTTGATCTTAATGCAGAATAACCACATTTATAACAGCCTCTTTATTCATAAATAATTGGTCATATAGTTGGAGCAGGATTCACTATAATTATAAATTATAAACCTTCCAGGAGCATTTCCAATAGACTTTTTATCAGGATCCTCATTGTAATTTTTATAGCACAGGACTTGCCTCCATTTTCTTGTGTAAGCTACAATACGTATGCCTTTCTTTTCATTCTCAGGAATTCTTAATTTGCCTGGACCCTGAAGTGTCAGGGAAGTTTTGAAGCAGCCCTCTGTTTCTCAGCAGACATTTTCTATATTTCTGCTGTAATCAGGTCTTCCTGTGGTATTTGTTTTTATTTTTTTCAAATCCTCCTAGATCATCCCCATTTATTTACATATTTATTTATTTATTTAGTCCCATATCACATGAGGGATCATTTCTTCTGCGTGATAGATTTTCTCTTATAATTGAATGGAACTTTTGACACACGATACATTTCCTTTTGCAGATACTACACACTACTACAACTACTACTGCACTGTTTTTGACAATGGCATCCAATGCACAATGGATTAGTATTGCATGGCTCTAAAGAATGTTCACTATTTAACCTACAATGTTTTTAACCTCACAAATATTTATTCTGTTCTTTCTTGGGGGATGAATGCTTTACAGTCAACAGTTACATGTAATAGTGGGCATGGGGGTAATATTTCCCACTTTCCATGTATTTCTGTACATCATTTGTAACTTTCTTACTGAGGAGAAGGAAACAGTCATAAACTGAGAGAGCAGGGCCCAAGCAGAAAGAAAGACAGAGAGACAGCTGCAGTTCTGATTTGACATTAGCCCAGCTTTTCCCTAGTCATATGCCAGAAACTTAACACTTCTCCCCTCCACCCATGAAACTTTGACCTTGTACTTGAGTGTTCTTTTCCTGATACACAGTTTCTCTCCAGGTTTTAGCAATCAATTGTCTGAATGTCATATCGCTTCCATTGTAGAAAATGACTACATCAGTGTCTTGCTCTTTATCTCTCTCTGAAAATATATTTTAGCTAGAGACCTGCACAGCTGTGGATTCAGGTAGTAATGCGGATACACCTGGCCCTTCTGAGCCACAGTCATGAGAGACATCTCACAGAGCTATTCGTTTACCTCTTGTCACTCTACAAATCTCTCTCTGCACAAACTACAGTTGCCAAATCATCTACTTCCCTCTTGCTCATTTTGTCCACCAAGTCCTATCCCAAAACTGTAAATCAAAGAAGAAGTAGACATAGTGCAGTTCCCTGCACACAGGACAGGCTGAGCCTGGACCAGGGAGATGAAATACGCCAGCCTGCATTTGGATGGAGCATCACTAAAACTACTTCCAATTTGGAAAGGCAAGGGTATGTTTGGAGAGTGGGCTGCAGGCCAAGTGCTGCTTCTCAGAGTGGGCTAAGACCTAGATGTTCTAAGTGTAACCTTTCCTCACAAACATAAAATAACAATGCCACTTGTATGAAGTATGAATGGGAATGTAGGGTTTGTCTTCAGTGCTCTGGCACTAATCAACACAGGGGCAGTATTTGTCCTTTTCAGTCACTGTCATTCTGTCTCTCTGACTGTGTCTACATGCCTTCTTTCCTGGACCCTTCATGGAAGTCAGTGCATGCATCATGAACACCGTCTTCCTGGTGTTGAAATTTACCTTCCTTTGCCCTTTGGATTACTTAGTTTCATGCATATGGCGTAAAACTGAGGGGAACTGAGGAGACAGTGTTCCTGCTGCAGGTAACAGGCATATGTCCATCTCCAGCTGCAACTGTCCAGGCCCTCTGTGCTTGACTCCCATTCCCAAGGGCCCTGTGGCTGACACTCATCCTATATGCAGCCACCTTAATCAGGGATTGTGAGGCCACAGGAGCAATTGCCTTAGCTGGACCCGAAGGGGAGGTGTAAGGGGCCGGGTTCATCCACTATTGTTTGGTCAAACACAGTTCCCATCTATGTTATGACTCTTTCTGGGTTCTTTCTGGTCTTGTATTCTGCTGCCCTGAGAAGTGGACTGGGAGCCGGGAGGCTGAGTATGCAGCCAAACGTGACTGGACAGGGTCCTTCCCCTGAATTCTGAGGGGTGCCCCAGCTTCCCCAGTTTGAATCGGGAACTCAGGAGAGCAAGGCATGAGAGTCCCTTTGGATATGCATTCTTGCATAGCTAGAATCTGGGTTAGCTGGCTTTCCCTAACCAGCTAGGTTCTCTGTACATAAGTTGCAGGTGAGGCTGGCTACCTTCCTACCCATGCTCTGAGACTACTATAGGTGAGTTCTGAGCACAAACAGACACAGACAGACAGACAGACAGACACACACACACACATTACTGTCAGGTCTGGTAGTACAGCATATGGTGAAGGCTGGGGCTGTCTGGGGTCTGCGGGCATGAGAGCTGCTGCCTTACAATCTCTACAAGCCAGGTTTGAAACTGTCATCAAAGAACACAGTGTAGGTGGTTTTTGAATTCTGGTCTCTTTACAACTCATCTATTTCTCTTCTCGCCTTCTCTGTCTCTAACTCTCACATGCTCTCACACACTCTGTCTTCACTCATTAATATTTTACTTATATACTTATTTTACTGACAGGCCCAGATATACAAAAAGAGTTACCAGAGCACTGATGTGCTCTCGCTTGTTGTGTTGGCTATTTCACCTAGGCTACTGGAGCCTCAGTTTGTAAGTTTTTCTGACACAAGCCATTTCTTTCTCCTCATTTCCATGCCAGTATCACTCACAGTTTATACTAAAGTGATTTTTTTGCAAAACACTTGGTACATTATGATTTACAGCTCAATATTGACACCATTGTAGCTCTCTTTGGCCCTTGGTCACATTTCTACTTTTCAGATGTAAAACCACTGAAGAGGGAGAGGTTTTTGCCTTGAGGCTTGCACTGGGAACTACCAGATGCACTGTCTCTGTTGCCAGACTAGGAAACTTGTGGTGCCTGTCCAAGTGGAGGGTCACATTGATGAGTTCCTTCTCGAGCCTTTTTCGCTATGTCCCATTGGAGCTGCATATAGCTAATGATTTTGAGATTTTACTCCTTTGAACAATTCTTTTCCTAATGCACAGTTTCTCTCCAAGTTTTAGCAATCAATGTCTGAATGTCATATCGAATCTATTGTAGAAAATGACTACATGAGTGTCCCCCCCCCCTCTCTCTCTCCATATATATATATATATATATATATATATATATATATATATATATATGTAACATGTAGAGATCTGAAAATATTTTAGCTAGAGACCTGCACAGCTCTGGATTAGGGTGTTAATGCGGATACACCTGGCACTTCTGAGACACAGTCATGAGAGACATCTCACGGAGCCATTCGTATACCTGTTATCACTCTACAAATCTCTCTCAGCACAAAATACTGCTGCCAAATCATCTACTTCCCTCTTGATCTTTTTGTCCACTCAGTCCTATCCCAAAACTCTCAATCAAAGATGAAATAGACATAGTTCAGTTGCAGGTGAGGCTGGCTACATTGCCATCCATGCTCTGAGACTACTATAGGTGAGTTCTGAGCACACACAGACACACACTGACAGACAGACAAACAAACACACACACACACACAAACACACACACATTACTGCCAGGTCTGGTAGTACAGCATATGGGGAAGAATGGGGCTGTCTGGGGTCTGTGGGCATAAGAGCTGCTGCCTTACAATCTCTACAAGACAGGTTTGAACCTGTCATCAATGAACACAGTGTAGGAGGTTTTTGAATTCTGGTCTCTTTTGAACTCATCTATTTCTCTTCTAGCCTTCTCTTTCTCTAACTCTCACATGCTCTCACACATTCTGTCTTCACTCATTAATATTTTACTTACATACTTATTTTACTGACAGGCCCAGATATACAAAGAGAGTTACCAGAGCACTGCTGAGCTCTGGCTTGTTGTGTTGGCGATTCCACCTAGGCTACTGGAGCGGCAGTTTGTAAGTCTTTCTGACACAAGCCATATTCTGTCTCCACATTTCCATGCCAGTATCACTCACAGTTTATAATAAGGTGATTTTTTTGCAAAACACTTAACACATTCTGATTTACAGATCAATATTGGCACCATTGTAGCTCTCTTTGGCCCTTGTTCACTTTTCTTCTTTTCAGATGTAAAAACACTGAAGAGGGAGAGGTTTTTGCCCTGAGGCTTGCACTGGGAAATACCAGATGCACTGTGTCTGTTGCCAGACTAGGAAACTTGTGGTGCCTGTCCATGTGGAGATTCTCTTGATGATTTCCTTCTCAAGCCTTTTTCGCTATGTCCCGTTGGAGTTGCATAGAGCTAATGATTTTGAGATTTTACTCCTTTGGACAATTCTTTTACTGATGCACAGTTTCTCTCCAAGTTTTAGCAATCAATTGTCTGAATGTCATATCAAATCCATTGTATAAAATGACTACATCAGTGTCTCTCTATATATACATATATATATATATGTATATATATATATATATATATATATATATATATATATATAACATGTAGAGATCTGAAAATATTTTTTAGCTAGAGACCTGCACAGCTCTGGATTAGGGTAATAATTCAGATACACCTGGCCCTTCTGAGACACAGTCATGAGATACATCTAACAGAGCCATTCGTATACCTCTTATCACTCTACAAATCTCTCGCAGCACAAACTACCACTGCCAAATCATCTACTTCCATGTTGCTCTTTTTGTCCACCGAGTCCTATCCCAAAACTGTAAATCAAAGAAGAAATGGACATAGTGCAGTTCCCTGCACACAGGACAGTCTGTGGCTGGACCAGGGAGATGCAATAGGCCAGCCTGCATCTTGGCTGGAGCATCACTAAGACTACCTCCAAATTTGAGAGGCGAGGGTAGTTTTCGGGAGTGGGCTGCAGGCAAAGTTTTGCTTCTCAGAGTGGGCTAAGACCTAGATATTCTAAGTGTAACCTTTCCTCACAAACATAAAATAATAATGCCACTTGTAAGAAGTATGCATGGGCATGGAGTGTTTGTCGTCAGTGCTCTGGCACTGATCAACACAGGGCCAGAATTTCAGTCCTTTTCTGTGTCTGTCATTCTGTCTCTCACTGTCTCTATGTGCCTTCTTCCCTGGACGATTTGTGGAAGTCAGTGCATGCATCCTGAACTCCGTCTTCCTGGTGTTGAAATTATCCTATCTTTGCCCTTGGGATTACTTAGTCTTGTGCATATGGCGTAGTACAGAGGGGAACTGAGGAGACAGGGATCCTACTGCATTAACAGGCATGTGTCCATCTCCAGCTGCAGCTGTCCAGGCCCTCTGTGGTTGACTCTCATTCTCCAGGGCCCTGTGGCTGACAGTCAGCCTAAATTCAGTCCTCCTCTATTTCCTGCACCGCATCCTTGTCCTTAATCAATGAGCGCCCAGGTGAAGAGAAGTGAAAGTCTACCACACTGGCACACACATTGTGCTTTCCCTCTATTGGGCCGAATGTAAAGGATCTGTGGTACTGCTGGCCACACCAGTGTCCAGATTTTCCCTGCAAAACGGAAGCTTCCAGGGTTCAGAAAGAGGGTTTTTTGATGGGTGTGAAATGTCTTTTCCATGTGCCTCATGGAGTTTCAAATCCTTTTGAAACCTGAAGCTTTTTCTTGTATCTAGGGAATATTCTCCCCTCTGGCCAGAATGCCCTCCCAACTAGGAGCACAGCTATCCTGGGTTCAGGACATCCGCTAGACTGCTAGCTCCTGGAGGGATTCCTGAGTATGTCCTCAGGTCCCAAGTGGTAACAGTTGTTTCCAGTTGCCTTTATTAGCAGCAGTCAGGCCCTCAGGTGAGGGGCGGGGCTGTGATCTTCACTGGAAACTCCTAATTCAGCCAATGGAGGCATCCATCTTCCTTTTGTCCCTCCATAGCAATGGCCCGGGTTCCCCGACCAGCAGGGCGATGAACAGGGGCTAGGAACCCAATGAGACCTGAAATGAATAAACATGAGACACGAATAATGACAGCAAGTCAAGTTTCTGATCAAGCTGTAAAATTTTATTGTGAACACAGGCATTATAAGGCTTTGGGGAAGGAGAGTGAATGCTGGAGGAGGGGTGAGTGGGAGCAAACTTCAAAGAGGAATGTTTCTTGCACCAAATGGCTGGATCCAAACTGTGTGTTGACTCACTTGTGTTGACTCACTTGATTACTGATAAATGGTTTACCTAAGGGGAAATGGCCTGCCCAGGGGGGAATTAACACTTGTTTTGAGGGTTTCCTTTGTCTCAAAGCTTATCATCTATCAAGCAGAGAAATGGCTCATGGCATATCCTCCTTTTGTTATAATTTTAAATTGAGGCAGGCAATGGGGGTGAGGAGCAGAGACCCTAACAGAAGGTTTGGTGGGCGTTACCAGAGGAGGGAACTATTGACCTGATTCCTCCTGCGAGGTGGGTGCAAAACCAACCTTCCTGCATTTTATAAGGCTCTTGGTGTCTTTTTGGGCATGGGAGGCAGAGCCACAGTTTCTAGGGAAACAATTTTTGTTGCTGACACCAACCTCCATGAAAATCAGGTTTGCTTCACTGGGGACTCAGAGGCGGACTATAGGGTCCTCCCCCTGCCGTGCTTTGCCTTGCACCCCTTACTGGTGTCCTTGCCCTGCCACGGTTGGATGTCTCAATGCATACTTCTGAGTTTTATGCCTCCAAAAAGGGGGTCTGTCATCCTCAGCTTCAGCCAGGCCTCTGTCAGCTAAATCAAGTCTGTGATAATGTATTTGCAAAGGTTTTGATGCCAAGGAGTCAATCTGCCATTTTATAAAATCAGTAATCTTATTAAAAATAAAGGGTCTTAAGGTAATCATTAACAAAAGATTAATAAGGTTCCCAAAGGGGCTCTGTAGTGACTCAAGACTATTTGTGGTGGAGTCTGTAACCTGTTGTAATTTGTCAGAAAATTTATGGGAGTTATATATAGAGTGTCCTAGCATGCCACCAGCAATTCTAAGGGAAGCATTCAGTGGATGTGATGTCCAGGGGAAGAAACACAGCACGTCTGGTCTTCTGGTCAGTGCCAACTGATGAAATTTTTCTTCTTCATAGAGGGTCAGCTGTGGAGCAAGCAAAACTAGGAGGCAAGGACCAGGTAGAGAAGAATTGACATGAAAATATAGGATGGTGTTTACCAAAACACAGAGGAGGTGCATACACATTAGAAGTCAAGGTGAGGTTCCTTGAACATCAAGGAACATTTTGAGAAAAGTGAGCAGTCAATAAGCATGCAAAGATGAAGTCAGCAGTGGTAGGTCAGCAGAAAGAGAAGACTTGGATAAGCTGGTGAGTTTAGCTGGAGTATATACTGCCATGACGTCCTTTGTGGTAAGAACTTGCCAACAGGGACTCTGGATTTTGCAAGAACAATAATTTCATCCACCATAATTAAAGGAAAACAAACATGGACATCCAGTGTTGAAAAAAGAGAAAAAGAATATGTCTCTATGACTGGAAAAGTGGGTGGCTTTGTCAATGAGATACAATAAATGGACGATTAGAATTTTTGTAAATATTAAAAAGATTTAGTATGTTACTTCATTGACACTTTAGCCAACTGAATACTGGGGGGTGCATTTCCCTTCTTTTTTGAAATTAATTAAGCTTAAGGGTTTTAGTTTTTCTTGTTTGAGCTGTAGCCCACATAAATTTAGAAAAAATATCAACTGAGAAAAAAGTTTTTTTGTTTACTAAACATGGGCAGGTGAATTACATCAATCTGTCACAGAGCATTGGCTTTTATCAATGGAGATTAATCTTAAAAGTCTGAATAGCAAGATCTTAATTAAACAATGTAGGAGCCAGTAAAGTGCTCTCACTATGGCAGGTCAAGCTTAAAATTTTTTAAGAGGCTTGTAAAAAATGAGAAAAATTTTAGGATATGAGTGACTTTAGGAGTCATCACACACCCAAAAGTAATTAAAAATGTTTAGTTTTAAATCTTGCCATATGAGCAGTCAGTTCTTCATGTGCAGATGTACCTATAATTATTTACTTAGGGAGAGAACTTGTACCAAGTTAATTGATGATCTAATGGTTAGAATTGACTTTAGGTTTTTTCTATGATTTTAGAAGGCTCTTTATTAGAATATACCAATATGTTATAGAAAGTCAATACCTAATGTGTTGACATGATGAAATGTTTACCTGTTTTTTGGCATTATTTTAAACTGATTAGACAGTTTAAACACACTATTATACCTTTAGTTTATTAAGATCTTTATACATCACAAGGCTATCATGAGTAAGCATAGATATAAATAGATTTTACTCTTTAGAACTCACTCTAATATGGCAACTTAAAAGTCTAAAATAAAACCTCATAGTTTCAATGTTCAAAATATTAATTTTTTTTAAATCAGGATTTGCCAAAACAAATCTTCTATCAGACCAAAAACACAATGTATTACCTTAATTTATCAAGAATAAACCTCTGGCAGTGTCTTAAAACAAACCAGATAATTTTTAAAAGCAGAAAGATATAAAGAGGAAAACCAGCACAAGAGCCTCTGGCATGTATATAATAACTATCTTTCACTAACCCAAGCCACTCTTAAAAACAATTTCAAGTAAAATGTTAAACTTTGTTTGCTAGGACCTTTGTTTATCACAAAGCTATCACACCCTTAGGGCAGCTATGAACAAGGGTGGGTACACAACTTAATTGATCTTTCACTTTGATTTGGATAGGTAATTTAAAAAGCTAAGATAAACCTTATAGCTGAAATGTTAAAATAAATTTTTACTGTTAACATTTCTTTTAGATGACCATTTTGCACTAAATAATTTTATTGAATCACATCTGTGAAAAAAAAATTATCAGGCCAGGAATAGCACGTTTAACCCTTTTTTTCCTGGCAAGGCCACTGCTCTACACTGACTGGGTTATTAGAAAGTCAGTTCAAGGATGGAATTCAATTAACAAACAGTGGCAGTTGATATTGGGGTGCTGGTAATATCTACAATTTTCACAAGAATGAGAGAGACTGCAGAGGCATTTTACCATGTCTAGATATCTCAGAAAATCTTTTAATTAATGAATTGATGTTGATATTAGCTATCAGAAGGATGAAACTGTCCTATATTTTACTCTGGTAAAGGTGTGCCAACTCTATGAGTCGGGATCTTTAAAACCACATTTAGCTTAACTAAATCTTATTTAAAACTTAAAACAACCTTTAGTTACTTAGGGGTTAACACACATTAATGAAAACAAGGTTAGCACAGACTTACTTGTTGTGTTGGCGATTTCACCTAGGCTACTGGAGCCTCAGTTTGTAAGTCTTTCTGACACAAGCCATATTCTGTCTCCTCATTTCCATGCCAGTATCATTCAGAGTTTATAATAAAGTGATTTTTTTTGCAAAACACTCGGTACATTCTGATTTACAGCTCAATATTGACACCATTGCAGCTCTCTTTAGCCCTTGGTCACTTTTCTTCTTTTCAGATGTAAAAACACTGAAGAGGGAGAGGTTTTTCCCCTGAGGCTTGCATTGGGAACTACCAGATAGACTGTCTGTTGCCAGACTAGGAAACTTGTGGTGCCTGTCCATGTGGAGAGTCTCCTTGATGAGTTCCTTCTCCAGCGTTTTTCGCTCTGTCCCTTTGGAGCTTCATGTAGCTAATGATTTTGTGATTTTACTCCTTTGGACAATTCTTTTCCTGATGCACAGTTTCTCTCCAGTTTTAGCAATCAATTGTCTGAATGTCATATCGAATCCATTGTAGAAAACGACTACATCAGTGTCTCTCTCTCTCTCTCTCTCTCTCTCTCTCTCTATATATATATATATATATATATATATATATATATATATATAACATGTAACATGTAGAGATCTGAAAATATTTTTTAGCTAGAGAACTGCACAGCTCTGGATTAGGGTAGTAATGCGGATACAACTGACCCTTCTGTGCCAGAGTCATGAGAGACATCTCAGAGCCATTCGGATACCTATCACTCTACAAATCTCTCTCAGCACAAAGTACCGCCGCCAAATCATATACTTCCCTCTTGCTATTTTTGTCCACCATGTCCTATCCCAAAACTGTAAATCAAAGAAGAAATAGACATAGTGCAGTTCCCTGCACACAGGACAGTCTGAGGCTTGACCAGGGAGATGCAGTACACGAGCATCTGTCATTCTGTCTCTCTGACTATCTCTATGTGCCTTCTTCACTGGGCCCTTGTGTAAGTCAGTGTATGCACCATTAACTCGGACTTCCTGGTGTTGAAATTTCCCTTTCTTTGCCCTTTGGATTATTCAGTCTCCTGCATATGGCATAGTACATTGGGTAAATGAGGAGACAGAGATCCTGCTGCAGGTAACAGGCATATGTTGATATCCAGCTACAGCTGTCCAGGCCCTCTGTGCTTGACATCCATTCTCCAGGGCCCTGAGGCTGACACTCAGCCTAAATGCAGCCATCCTCAATTTCCTATACCACATCCTTGTCCTTATTCCATGAGAGCCCAGGTCAAAAGAAGTGAAACTCTATCCCCCTGGAACAAACATTGTGCTTTCCCTCTATTGGGCCGAATGTAAAGGACCTGTGGTACTGATGTCCACACTAGTGTCCAGATTTTCCATGAAAAAGGAAAGCTTCCAGGGTTCTGAAAGAGGGTGTTTTGATGGCTGTGAAATGTCTTTTCCAAGTGCCTAATAGGGTTTCAAATCCTTTTGAAACCTGAAGTGCTTTCTTGTATCTAGGGAATATTCTCACCTCTGGCCAGAATGCCCTCCCAACTAGGATCACAGCTATCCTGGGGTCAGGAGGTCTGCCAGCCTACTAGCTCCTGGAGGGTTTCCTGAGTATTATGTCCTCAGGTCCCAAGTGGTAACAGGTGTTTCCAATTGCCTATATTAGCAGCAGCCAGGCCCTCATATGAGGGGCGGTCTGTGATTTCCCCTGGAAACGCCTAATTCAGCCAATGGAGGCATCCATCTTCCTTTTGTCTCTCCATAGCAAGTGCCCGGGGAGTCTGTGCTTCCTAAAAGCAGAGCGACTTTGTATGGGACACTCATTGATGCCTACTTCTGGGAATCTCTCTGAGTGTAATGTGTGGACAAAAGGACACCATGATCAGGGATTGTGAGGGCACAGGTGCAATTGCCTTAGCAGGACACAAAGGGAGATGTAAGGGGCTGGGTTCATCCACTATTGTTTGGTCAAACACAGTTCCCATCTTGTTGAGACACAGGTCTTTCTGGGTTCTTTCTGGCCTTGTAATCTGCTGTCTACTGAGAATTGGACTGAGAGCCTGTAGGCTGAGTATGCAGCCAAACGTAAATGGACAGTGTCCTGCCCCTGAATTCTGAAGGGTGCCACAGCTTCCCCCATTGGCAGTGTTTATATGATAGATATTGAGGCATGGGATTGAATCGAGAACTCAGGAGAGGGAGACATGAGAGTCCCTTTGCATATGCATTCTTGCTTAGCCAGAATCTGGGCTAGCTGGCTTGCCCTGACCAGCTAGATTCTCTGTACATAAGTTGCAGGTGAGGCTGGCTACCTTGCCACCCATGCTCTGAGACTACTATAGGTGAGTTCTGAGCACACACAGTCACACACTCACAGACAGACAGACAGACAGACAGACACACACACACACACACACATTAATGTCAGGTCTGGTAGTACAGCATATGGTAAAGGCTGGGGCTGTCTGGGGTCTGTGGGCATGATAGCTGGTGCCTTACAATCTCGACAAGCCAGGTATGAAACTGTCATCAATGAACACAGTGTAGGAGGTTTTTGATTCTGGTCTCTTTCCAACTCATCTATTTCTCTTCTCACCTTCTCTGTCTCTAACTCTCACATGCTCTCACACACTCTGTCTTCACTCATTAATATTTTACTTATATACTTATTTTACTGCCAGGCCCAGATATACAAAGAGAGTTACCAGAGCACTGCTGAGCTCTGGCTTGTTGTGTTGGCGATTACACCTAGGCTACTGGACCCTCAGTTTGTAATTCTTTCTGACTCAAGCCGTATTCTGTCTCATTTCCATGCCAGTATCACTCAGAGTTTATAATAAAGTGATTTTTTTTTCAAAACACTTGGTACATTCTGATTTACAGCTCAATACTGACACCATTGTAGCTGTCTTTGGCCCATGGTCACTTTTCTATTTCTCTGATGTAAAAACATTGTAGAGGGAGAGGTTTTTTCCCTGAGGCTTGCACTGGGAAATACCAGATGCACTGTGTCTGTTGCCAGACTAGGAAACTTGTGGTACGTGTACATGTGGAGCGTCTCCTTGATGAGTTCCTTCTCGAGCCTTTTTCGCTATGTCCCATTGGAGCTGCATATAGCTAATGATTTTGAGATTCTAATCCTTTGGACAATTCTTTTCCTGATGCACAGTTTGTCTCCAGGTTTTAGCATTCAACTGTCTGAATGTCAAATCGAATCCATTGTAGAAAATGACTACATCAGTGTCCCTCTCTCTCTCTCTCCATATATATATATATATATATATATATGTGTGTGTGTGTGTGTGTGTGTGTGTCTGTGTGTGTGTGTGTTTGTGTGTGTGTGTAACATGTAGATCTGAAAATATTTTTAGCTAGAGACCTGCACAGCTCTGGATTAGGGTAGTAAAGTGGATACACCTGGCCCTTCTGAGCCACAGTCATGAGAGACATCTCACCGAGCCATATCATTTATCACACTACAAATCTCACTCAGCACAAACTACCTCTGCCAAATCATCTACTTCCCTCTTGCTCATTTTGTCCACCGAGTCCTATCCCAAAACTGTAAATCAAAGAAGAAATAGACATAGTGCAGTTCCCTGCACACAAGTCAGGCAGAGGCTGGACCAGGAAGATGCAATATGCCAGCCTGCATCTTGGCTGGAGCATCACTAAGACTACTTCCAATTTGGAGAGGTGGGGGCAGTTTTTGAGAGTGGGCTGCGGCAATGTGTTGCTTCTCAGAGTGCCTAAGACCTAGATGTTCTAAGTGTTCCCTTTCCTCAAAAACATAAAATAGCAATGCCACTTGTAAGAAGTATTCATGGGCATGGAGGGTTTGTCTTCAGTGCTCTGGCACTGATTAACACAGGGCCAGAATTTCAGTCTTTTTTGTCTCGGCACTCTGTCTCACTGACTGTCTCTACGTGCCTTCTTCCCTGAGCCCTTACTGGAAGTCAGTGCATGCATTGTGAACTCAGTCATCCTGGTGTTGAAAATTTCCTTTCTTTGCCCTTTGGATTATTTAGTCTCCTGCGCATGGTGTAGTACAGAGAGTAACTGCGGAGACAGCGTTGCTGCTGCAGGTTCCAGGCATATGTCCATTTGCAGCTGCAGCTGTCCAGGCCCTCTGTGCTTGACTTCCATTCTCAAGGGCCCTGTGGCTGACACTCAGCCTAAATGCAGCCCTCCTCAATTTCCTGCACCACATCCTTGTCCTTATTCCATGAGAGCCCAGGTCAAGAGAAGTGAAACTCTACCACCCTGGCACACACATTGTTCTTTCCCTCTATTTGGGTTGAATGTTAAGGCCCTGTGGTACTGATGAGCACAACAGTGTCCAGATTTTGAAGGCAAAACGGAAACTTCCAGGGTTCAGAAAGAGGGTGTTTTGATGACTGTGAAATGTCTTTTCCAAGTGCCTCCTGGGGTTTCAAATCCTTTTGAAACCTGAAGTTCTTTCTTGTATCTAGGGAATATTCACACCTCTGGCCCGAAGTCCCCCCCCAACTTGGAGCACAGCTATCCTGGGGTCAGGAGGTCTGCCCACCTGCTAGCTCCTTGAGGGATTCCTGAGTATGTCCTCAGGCTCCAAGTGGTAACAGTTGTTTCCAATTGCAATTATTATCAGCAGCCAGGCCCTCAGGTCTGGGCGGGGCCATTATCTCCACTGGAAGCTCATAATTCTGCCAATGGAGGCATCCATCTTCCTTTTGTCTCTCCATAGCAAGGGCCCGGGGAGTTTGTATGGGACACTCATGGATGCCTACTTCTCGGAATCTCTCTGAGTGTGATGTGTGGACCCCAGGACACCATGATCATGGATTGTGAGGCCACTGGAGCAATTGATTATCTGGACCCAAAGAGTAGGTGTGAGGGGCCGGGTTCATCCACTATTGTTTGGTCAAACACAGTTCCCATCTATGTTGAAACACAGCTCTTTCTGGGCTGGTAATCTGCTGCCCTGAGCAGTGGACTGAGAGTCTGGAGGCTGAGTAGGCAGCCAAACATAACTGGACAGGCTCAAGCCCCTGAATTCCGAAGGGTGCCCCAGCTTACACCGTTGGCAGTGTTTGGATGATAGTGAGGTGTGGGATTGAATCAGGAACTCAGGAGAGGGAGACATGAGAGTACCTTTGCATATGCATTCTTGCTTAGCCAGTATATGGGGTAGGTGGCTTGCCCTGACCAGATAGGTTCTCTGTACATAGGTTGCAGGTGAGGCTGGCTACCTTGACACCAATGCCTTGAGACTACTATAGGTGAGCTCTGAGCACATACAGACACACACAGACAGACAGACAGACAGACACACACACACACATTACTGTCAGGTCTGGTAGTACAGCATATGGTGAAGGCTGGGGTTATATGGGGTCTGTGGGCATGAGAGCTGCTGGCTTACAATCTCTACAAGCCAGGTTTGAACCTGCCATCAATGAACACAGTGTAGGAGGTTTATGACTTCTGGTCTCTTTCCAACTTATCTATTTCTCTTCTCACCTTCTCTGTCTCTAACTCTCCCATGCTTTCACACACTCTGTCTTCACTGATTGATATTTTACTTATATACTTATTTTACTGACAGGCCTAGATATACAAAGAGAGTTACCAGAGCACTGCTGAGCTCTGGCTTGTTTTGTTGGTGATATCACCTAGGCTACTGAAGCCACAGCTTTGTAAGTCTCTATGACACAAGCCATATTCTGTCTCCTCATTTCCATGGCAGTATATCTCAAACTTTTAATAAACATATATATAAATATATATATATATGTATATATATACATATATGTCTCATTTATAGAATTGTCGATCTATGTAATTGATCTTTATCAGAATTAACACATTTATAACAGCTTCCTTTTTCATTAATAATTGTCCACCTAGTTGGAGCAGGATTCAATACAATTATAAATAATAGAACCTTCCAGTAGCATTTCTAATAGCATTTCTATCAGCATCCTTATTGTAATTATCATAGTACAGAACTTGTCTCCTCTCTCTAGTGTAAGCATCAGTACATATGAGTTTCTTTTCATTCTCCTGAAATCTTAATTTCCCTGGACTCTGAAGTGTCTCAGAATTTTTGAAGCAGTCCACTGTTTCTCAGCAGATGGTTTCAATTTTCTGCTATAATCAGGTCTTCTTGTTCTTTTTGTTTTTATTTTTCATTTTTTTCAAATCCTCCTATATCATCCCCATTTATTTGCATATTTATTTAGTCCTATATTACATGAGGGGTAATTTCTTCTGCTTGATAGATTTTTCTTTTATTATTGAAAGGAAGTTTACACTCACAATTCATTTCCTGTCGTAAATACTACACAAATATGGTGAAGGCTGGGGTGTTCTGGGATCTGTGGACATGATACTGCGGCCTTACAATCTCTACAACCCTGTAGGTTTGAACCTGTCATGTATAAACACAGTGTGGGAGGTTTTTGACTTCTGGTCTATTTACCACTTTTCTATTTCTCTTCTTGCCTTTTCTATCTCTGACTCTCACAGGCTCTCACTCAATCTGTCTGCACTCATTAATATTTTACTTATATACTTATTTTACTGAAAGGCCCTGATATACAAAGAGAGTCACCAGGGCACTGCTGAGCTCCGACTTGTTTTGTTGGCGATTTCACATAGTTTTCTGGAGCCTCAGCTTTGTAAGTCTCTCTGGCACAAGCCATACTCTGTCTCCTCATAGCCATGCCAGTATCCCTCAGAGTCTATAATAAAGATACACTTACATATATGTACATATATATGTGCATATATATATATATATATATATATATATATATATATATATATATCAGTCATTTTTTAGAATTGTTGACCTTTTTATTTTATCTTAATGCAGAATTACCACTTTTATAAGAGCCTCCTTATTCATAAATAATTGGTCACATAGTTGGAGCAGGATACACTACAATTATAAATTATAAACCTTCTAGGAGCATTTCCAATAGCCTTTATATCAGTATCCTCATTGTAATTATCATAGCACAGAACTTGCCTCCATTTTCTTGTGTAAGCTACAATACATATGCCTTTCTTTTCATTCTTGGGAATTCTTAATTTGCCTGGACCCTGAAGTGTCAGGGAAGTTTTGAAGCAGCCCGTGGTTTCTCAGCAGACATTTTATATATTTCTGCTGTAATCAGGTCTTCCTGTGGTTTCTGTTTTTATTATTTTCAAATCCTCCTAGATCATCCCCATTTATTTGCATATTTATTTATTTATTTATTTAGTCCCATATCACATGAGGGATCATTTCTTCTGCCTGATAGATTTTCTCTTATAATTGAAGGGAACTTTTGACACATAATACATTTCCTTTTGCAGATACTACACACTACTACAACTACGACTGCAATGTTTTTGACAGTGACATCCAATGCACAATGAATTAGTATTGCATGGCTCTAAAGAATGTTCACTATTTAACCTACAATGTTTTTAACCTCACAAATATTTATTCTGTTCTTTCTTGGGGGATGAATGGTTTACAGTCAACAGTTACACGTAATAGTGTGCACGGGGGTAATTTTTCCCACTTTCCCTGTATTTCTGTACATCATTTGTAACTTTCTTATTGAGGAGAAGGAAACAGTTATAAATTGAGAGAGCAGGGCCCAAGCAGGAAGAGAGACAGAGAAACAGTTGCAATTCTGATTTGACACTAGCTAAGCTTTTCCCTAGCTGGGTAAGTGGTGAGCAGGGGCTCAAAACAGGGTCCTGGGCTTCCACATATTTCCCTAGCATCTCCACCAGCAGTGCCTCCAACCTATGCACCCTTCATTGTCCATGTAACTATTGATCTGCTCTAGGCAGTTCTCACCTTCATATGCCAGAAACTTAACACTTCTCCCCTCCACCCATGAAGCTTTGACCTTTTACTTGAGTGTTCTTTTCCTGATACACAGTTTCTCTCCAGGATTTAGCAATCAATTGTCTGAATGTCATATCGAATCCATTGTAGAAAAAGACTACATCAGTGTATTGCTCTTTATCTCTCTCTGAAAATATATTTTAGTTAGAAACCTGCATAGCTCTGGATTCAGGTAGTAATGCGGATACACCTGGCCCTTCTGAGCCACAGTCATGAGAGACATCTCACAGAGCCATTCGTTTACCTCTTGTCACTCTACAAATCTCTCTCAGCACAAACTACAGCTGCCGAATCATTTACTTCCCTCTTGCTCTTTTTGTCCACCGAGTTCTATCCCAAAACTGTAAATCATAGAAGAAATAGACATAGTTCAGTTCACTGAGGCTGGACCAGGGAGATGAAATACGCCAGCCTGCATTTGGCTGGAGCATCACTAAAACTAGTTCCAATTTGGAGAGGCAAGGGCAGTTTTGGAGAGTGGGCTGCAGGCCATGTGTGCTTCTCAGTGTGTGCTAAGACCTAGATGTTCTAAGTGTAACCTTTCCTCACAAACATAAAACTACAATGCCACTTGTAAGAAGTATGCATGGGAATGGAGGGTTTGTCTTCAGTGCTCTGGCACTGATCTACATAGGGCCAGAATGTGTCCTTTTCAGTCACTGTTACTCTGTCTCTCTGACTGTCTATATGTGCCTTCTTCCCTGGACCCTTCGTGGAAGTCAGTGCATGCATCGTGAACTAGGTCTTCCTGGTGTTGAAGTTTTCCTTTCTTTGCCATTTGGATTACTTAGTATCGTGCATATGGCGTAGTACAGAGGAGAACTTAGGAGACAGCTTTCCTGCTGCAGGTAACAGGCATATGTCCATCTGCAGGTGCACCTGTCCAGGCCCTCTGTGCTTGACTCCCATTCTCCAGGGCCCTGTGGCTGACACTCAGCTTACTGGACTCAGTAATATTTTACTTATATCCTTATTTTATTGGCAGGCCCAGATATACAAAGAGAGTTGCCAGAGCACTACTGAGCTCTGTCTTGTTGTGTTGGTGATTTCTCCTAGGCTACTGGAGTCCCAGCTTTGTAAGTCTCTCTGACACAAGCCATAATCTGTCCCCTCATATCCATGGCAGTATTTGTCAGACTTTATAATAAACATATATATATATATATATATATATATATATATGTATATATATATGTATATATATATATGTATGTCATTTTTAGAATTGTCGACATATGTAATTGATCTTTATCAGAATTAACACATTTTAACAGCTTCCGTTTTTATTAATAATTGGCCACCTAGTTGGAGCAGGATTAAATACAATTATAAATAACAGAACCTTCCAGTAGCATTTCTAATAGCATTTCTATCAGCATCCTTATTGTAATTATCATAGTACAGAACTTGCCTCCTATCTCTAGTGTAAGCTTCAGTACATATGATTTTCTTTTCATTCTCCTGAAATCTTAATTTCCCTGGACTCTGAAGTGTCTCGGAATTTTTGAAGCAGCCCTCTGTTTCTCAGCAGATGGTTTCCAATTTCTGCTGTAATCAGGTGTTCTTGTGCTTTTTTTTCAATTCCTCATAGATCATGCCCATTTATTTGCATATTTATTTATTTATTTATTTATTTAGTCCTATATAGCATGAGGGGTCATTTCTTCTGCTTCATAGATATTTCTCTTATAATTGAAGGGAAGTTTACACTCACAATACATTTCCAGTCGAAAATTGTACACACATATGGTGAGGGCTGGGGTTGTATGGGGTCAGTGGACATGAGACTGCTGCCCTACAATCTCTGCAGCTCAGGATTGAACCTGTCATGTATGAACACAGTGTGAGAGGTTTTGGACTTCTGGTCTCTTTCCAACTCTTCTATTTCTCTTCTTGCCTACTCTGTCTCTGACTCTCACAGGCTCTCACTCAGTCTGCCTGCACTCATTAATATTTCACCTATATATTATTTTACTGACAGGCCCAGATATACAAAGAGAGTCACCAGGGCACTGCTGAGCTCTGGCTTGTTTTGTTGACGATTTCACCTAGGTTTCTAGAGCCTCAGCTTAATAAGTCTCTCTGGCACAAGCCATACTCTGTCTTCTCATAGCCATGCCAGTATCCCTCATAGTTGATAATAAAGATACACATACATATATGTACATATATATACATATATATATATCAGTTATTTTTAGAATTGTTGAACTTTTTATTTGATCTTAACGCAGAATTACCGCATTTATAACAGCCTCCTTATTCATAAATAATTGGTCATATAGTTGGAGCAGGATTCACTACAATTTTAAATTAGAAACCTTCCAGGAGCATTTCCAATAGCCTTTCTATCAGTATCCTTATTATAATTATCATAGCACAGAACTTGCCTCCATTTTCTAGTGTAAGCTTCAATAAGTATGCCTTTCTTTTCATTCTTGGTAAATCTTAATTTGCCTGGACCCTGAAGTCAGGGAATTTTTGAAGCAGCCCTCTGTTTCTCAGCAGACATTTTATATTTTTCTGCTGTAATCAGGTATTCCTGTGGTCTTTCTTTTTATTTTTTTTCATATCCTCCTAGATCATCCCCATTTATTTGCATAATTATTTATTTAGTCCAATATCACATGAGGAGTCATTTCTTCTGCCTGATAGATTTTCTCTTATAATTGAAGGGAACTTCTGACACACAATACATTTCCTTTTGCAGATAGTACACACTATTACAACTACTACTGCACTGTTTTTAACAGTGACATCCAATGCACAATGGGTTAGTATTGCATGGCTCTAGAGAATGCTCACTATTTAACCTACAATGTTTCTAACCTACCAAATATTTATTCTGTTCTTTCTTGGGGGATGAATGGTTTACAGTCAACAGTTACATGTAATAGTGGGCAAGGGGGGTAATTTTTCCCACTTTCCCTGTATTTCTGTACATCACTTGTAACTTTCTTATTGAGGAGAAGGAAACAGTCATAAATTGATAGAGCAGGTCCCAAGTAGGAAGAGAGACAGAGAGACAGCTGCAGCTCTGATTTTCCAGTAGCCCAGCATTTCCCTAGCTGGGTAAGTGGTGATCAGGGGCTCAAAATGGGGTCCTAGGATTCCACATAGTTCTCTGGAATTCTTGCTTAGCCAGAATCTGGGCTAGCTGGCTTGCCCTGACCAGCTAGGTTCTCTGTACATAAGTTGCAGTTGGGGTTGGCTACCGTGATACCCATGCTCTGAGACTACTACAGGCGAGCTCTGAACACACACAGACACACACAGTGAGAGAGAGACCAACACACACACACACACACACACACACACACACACACACACATTACTGTCAGGTCTGGTAGTACAGCATATGGTGAAAGCTGGGGCTGTTTGGGATCTTTGGGCATGAGAGCTGCTGCTTTACAATCTCTACAAGTCAGGTTTGAACCTGTCATCAATGAAACAGTGTAGGAGGTTTTTGAATTCTGGTATCTTTCCAACTCATCTATTTCTCTTCTTTCCTTCTCTGTCCCTAACTCTCACATGTTCTCACACACTCTGTCTTCACTCATGGTACTCAAAGCTGCTGGCCTATCACTGACTTGGGCGTGTCCAAACACACTGGCCAATGAGATTGCTGTCAGGGGTTCTGGGCGTGGCCTAGGACTCTGGCCTATCAGAGCCTGGCTGGCGCCCTGTGTGCGGGCCTTCTGAAGGAAGCCCGCCAATGAGATCTCAGAGTTGCCCTTAAAAAGCTGGGCATGCTTACAGGAAGTGCAAATCAGGTTACAGGACAGGACCTTGCTTGCAGTAGCTGTCCAGTGTGCAAGTGTATAACTCCCTTTGTGCCTGTGCCTCTGTGGATGTGTGCGTGTGTGTGACTGTGAGAGTGTGTGTTTGTGTGTGTGTGTGTGTGTGTGTGTGAGGGAGGGAGAGAGAGAGAGAACAACAGAAACACTGTGGTATAGGTGATTATGTGCAAAACACTTGGCACATTTTGATTTACAGCTAAATATGACACCATTATAGCTCTCCTTGGCTATAGGTCACTTTTCTTCTTTTCTATGCGAAGACACTGAAGAGGGAGAGGTTTTTGCCCTGTGACTTGCACTGGGAACTAGCAGCTGCCCTGTGTGTGTTGCCAGACTAGGAAACTCGTGGTGCCTGTCCATGTGGAGGGTCTCCTTGATGAGTTACTACTCGAGCCATTTTTGCTCATTCACCTTGGAGCTGTATATAGCTAATGATTTGGAGATTTTACTCCTTTGGACAATTCTTTTCATGATGCACAGTTTTCCTCCATGTTTTAGCAATCAATTGTTTGAATGTCATACTGAATCCATTGTAGAAAATGACTACATCAGTATCTCACTATCTCTCTATATATATGTAACATGTAGAGGTCTGAAAATATTTTTTAGCTAGAGTCCTGCACAGCTCTGGATTAGGGTAGTAATGAGGATACACCTAGCCCTTCTGAGCCACAGTCATGAGAGACATCTCACAAAGCCATTCGTATACCTCTTATCACTCTACAAATCTCTCTCAGCACAAACTACTGCTGCCAAATCATCTACTTCCCTCTTGCTCTTTTAGTCCACGGAGTCCTATCTCAAAACTGTAAATCAAGGAAGAAATAGACATAGTGCAATTCCCTTCACACAGGACAGTCTGAGGCTGGACCAGGGAGATGCAATACGCCAGCCTGCATCTTGGCTGGAGCATCACTAAGACTACTTCCAAATTGGAGAGGAAAGGGCAGTTTTGGAGAGTGGGCTGCAGGCCAAGTGTTGCTTCTCAGAGTGGGCTAAGACCTAAATGTTCTAAGTGTAACCTTTCCTCACAAACATAAAATAACAATGCCACTTGTAAGAAGTATGCATGGGCATGGAGGGTTTGTCTTCAGTGCTCTGGCACTGATCAACACAGGGCCAGAATTTCAGTCCTTTGCTGTCTCTGTCATCCGAGTCTCTTTGACTGTCTCTACGTGCCTTCTTCACTGGGCCCTTATGGAAGTCAGTGCATGGATCATGAACTCGGACTTCCTTGTGTTGAAATTTTCCTTTCTTTGCCCTTTGGATTATTCAGTCTCCTGCATATGGCGTAGTACGTTGGGGAACTGAGGAGACAGCGATCCTGTTGCAGGTAACAGGCATATGTCCATGTCCAGCTGCAGCTATCCAGGCACTCTGTGCTTGACTCCCATTCTCCAGGGCCCTGAGGCTGACACTAAGCCTAAATGCAGCCCTCCTCAAATCCTTCACCGCATCCTTGTCCTTATTCCTTGATAGCCCAGGTCAAGAGAAGTGAAACTCTATCCCCCTGGCACACACATTGTGCTTTTCAATATTGGGACCTGTGGTACTGATGGACCCACCAGTTTCCATTTTTTCCACGCAAAACAGAAACTTCCAGAGTTCAGAAATAGGGTTTTTTGATGGCTGTGAAATGCCTTTTCCAAGTGACTCATCGGGTTTCAATTCCTTTTGAAACCTGAAGTTCTTTCTTGTATCTAGGCAATATACTCGCCTCTAGCCAGAATGCCGTCCCAACTAGGAGCACAGCTATCCTGGGGTCAGGAGGTCTGCCAGCCAGCTAGCTCCTGGAGGGATTCCTGAGTATTTCCTCAAGTCCCAAGTGGTAACAGGTGTTTCCAATTGCCTTTATTAGCAGCAACAGGGCTCTCAGGTGAGGGGCGGGGCTGTGATCTCCACTGGAAACTCCTAATTATGCCAATGGAGGCATCCATCTTCCTTTTGTGTCTCCAGAGAAAGACCAGGGGAGTTTGTGCTTCCTGCAAGCAGAGGGACTTTGTATGGGACACTCAGGATGCCTACTTCTGGGTATCTCTCTGAGTGTGATATATGGACACCAGGACACCGTGATCAGGGATTGTGAGGCCACAGGAGCAATTGCCTTAGCAGAACCCAAAGGGGAGGTGTAAGGGACCGGGTTCATCCACTATTGTTTGGTCAAACACAGTTCCCATCTATGTTGAGACACAGATCTTTCTGGTTTTTTTCTGGGATTTTAATCTGCTGTCAACTGAGAAGTGGACTGGGAGCCTGGAGGCTGAGTATGCAGCCAAACGTGACTGGACAGGGTCCTGCCCCTGAACTCTGAGGGGTGCCATAGCTTCCCCTGTTGGTAATGTTTGGATGATAGTGAGGCATGAGATTGAATCGGGAACTCAGGAGAGCGAGACATGAGAGTCCCTTTGCATATGCATTCTTACTTAGCCAGAATCTGGGCTAGCTGGCTTTCCCTAAAAAACTAGGTTCTCTGTACATAAGTTGCAGGTGAGGTTGGCTACCTTGCCACCCATGCTCTTAGACTACTATAGGTGAGTTCTGAGCACACACAGACAGACACAGCCAGCCAGCCAGACAGACACACACACACATTACTGTCAGGTCTGGTAGTACAGCATATGGTGAAGGCTGGGGCTGTGTGGGGTCTGTGGGCATGAGAGCTGCTGCCTTACAATCTCTACAAGCCAGGATTGAACCTGTCATCAATGAACACAGTGTAGGATGTGACTGAATTATGCTCTCTTTCCAGCCCAGGTGAAGAGAAGTGAAACTCTATCGCCCTGGCACACATATTGTGCTTTCCCTCTATTAAGCCGAATGTAAAGGATATGTGATACTGATGGCGAAACCAGTGTCCAGATTTTCCACGCAAAACAAAAGCTTCCAGGGTTCTGAAAGAGGGTGTTTACATGGCTGTGAAATGACTTTTCCAAGTGCCTCATGGGGTTTTCAAATCCTTTTGAAACCTGAAGTTCTTTCTTGTATCTAGGGAATATTCTCACCTCTGGACAGAATGGCTGCCCAACTCGTTGCACAGATATCCCGCAGTCAGGAGGTCTGCTAGCTCCTGGAGGGATTCCTGAGTATGTCCTCAGGGCCCAAGTGGTAACACGTGTTTCCAATTGCCTTTATAGCAGCAGCCAGGCCCACAGGTGAGGTGCTGGGGTTGTGATCTCCACTGGAAGCTCTGAATTCAGCCAATGGAGGCATCCTTCTTTCTTTTGTCTGTCCATAGCAATGGCCCAGGGAGTTTGTGCTTCCTGCAAGCAGAAAGACTTTGTATGGGACACTCATGGATGCCTACTTCTGGGAATCTCTATGAGTGTGATGTGTGGATACCAGGACACGATGATCAGGGATGTGACGCCACAGAAGCAATTGCCTTAGCTGGACCTAAAGGGTAGGTTAAAGGGACCAGGTTCATCCACTACTGTTTGGTCGAACACAGTTCCCATCTATGTTGAAACACAGCTCTTTCTGGGTACTGTCTGTGCTTGTAATCTGCTGCCCTGAGCAGTGGACTGAGAACCTGGAGACTGAGTAGGCAGCCAAATGTGACTGGACAGGCTCATGCCCCTAAATTTTGAGGGGTTCCCCAGCTTCCCCTGGATGATAGATAGTGAGGCATGGGATTGAATAGGGAACTCAGGAGATTAGATATGAGAGTACCTTTGCATATGTTTTCTTGCTTAGCCAGAATCTGGGCTAGCTGGCTTGTCCTGAACAGCTAGGTTCTCTGTACATAAGTTGCAGGTGAGGCTGGCTACCTTGACACCCATGTTCTGAGACTACTACAGGTGAGCTCTGAGCACACACAGACACAGAAAGTCAGACAGACAGACAGACAGACACACACACACATTACTCTCAGCTCTGGTAGTACAGCATATGGTGAAGCCTGGGGCTGTCTGTGGTCTGTGGGCATGAGAGCTGCTGCCTTACAATCTCTACAACCCATGTTTGATCCTGTCATCAAGTAACACAGTGTAGGAGGTTTTTGAATTCTGAGACACTGAAGAGGGAGAGGTTTTTGCCCTGAGACTTGCACTGGGAACTATCTGCTGCCCTGTGTGTGTTGCCTGACTAGGAATCTTGTGGTGCCTGTCCATGTGGAGAGGCTCCTGGATGAGTTCCTTCTCGAGCCTTTTTAGATCAGTCCCGATAGAGCTGCAAATAGCTAATGATTTGGAGATTTTACTCGTTTGGACAATTCTTTTTCTGATGCACAGTTTTTCTCCAGGTTTAAGCAATAAATTGTCTGAATGTAATATTGAATCCATATTAGAAAATGACTACATCAGTCCCTCTCTCTCTCTCTCTCTCTCTCTCTATATATATATATATATATATATATATATATATATATATATGTATATATATATATATATATATGTAACATGTAGAGGTACGAAAATATTTTTTAGCTAGAGACCTACAGAGCTCTGGATTAGGGTAGTGAATTGGATACACCTTGCCCTTCTGAGCCACAGTCATGAGAGACATCTCACAGAGCCATGAGTTTACCTCTTGTCACTCTACAAATCTCTCTCAGCACAAACTACAGCTGCCAAATCATCTACTTCCCTCTTGCTCTTTTTGTCCACCGAGTCCTATACCAAAACTGTAAATCTAAGAAGAAATAGACATAGTGCAGTTCCCTGCACATAGGACAGGCTGAGGCTGGACCAGGCAGATGAAATACGCCACCATGCATTTGGCTGGAGCATCACTAAAACTACTTCCAATTTGCAGAGGCAAGGGCAGTTTTGGAGAGAGGGCTGCAGGCCAAGTGTTGCTTCTCAGAGTGGCTAAGACCTAGATGTTCTAAGTGTTACCTTTCCTCAAAAACATAAAATAGCAATGCCACTTGTAAGAAGTATTCATGTGCATGTTGGGCTTCTCAGAGTGGGCTATGGCCTAGATGTTCTAAATGTAATCTTTCCTCACAAACATAAAATAACGATGCCACTTGTAAGAAGTATGCATGTGCATGGAGTGTTTGTCTTCAGTGCTCTGGCCCTGATCAACACAGGGTCAGAATTTCAGTCCTTTTCTGTCTCTGTCATTCTGTCTCTCTGACTGTCTCTACGTGCCTTCTTCCCTGGGCCCTTACTGGAAGTCAGTGCAAGCATCGTGAACTCAGTCATCCTGGTGTTGAAATTTTCCTTTCTTTGCCCTTTGGATTACTTAATCTAGTGCATATGGCGTTATTCAGAGGGGAACTGAGGAGACAGCGATCCTGCTGCAGGTAACAGGCATATGTCCATCTCCAGTTGCAGCTGTCCAGGCCCTCTGTGCTTGACTCCCATTCTCCAGGGCCCTGAGGCTGACACTCAGCCTAAACGCATCCATCCTCAATTTCC